>NW_008707225.1:3389440-3407298 GCF_000327385.1 Lottia gigantea | reverse complement strand
GGTTAAGGAACAAGAGAAACTGCTAGAAAGTTTAGTTCAACAATTAAA
Organism: Lottia gigantea; assembly: GCF_000327385.1. Taxonomy (NCBI): domain Eukaryota; kingdom Metazoa; phylum Mollusca; class Gastropoda; family Lottiidae; genus Lottia; species Lottia gigantea. Next base: position 3,407,250 of record NW_008707225.1, on the reverse strand, counting down.
TGAACTGAAATCAAATACACAAGAAGAGGTGTCACATAGAGATAGTCAGGTATATTATAACCATTTCACACAGTAGAAGCAAAATAAACTTTAAATGAAAATTAACAGGAGTTTTGATCATTTTGCAAGGGTATAGAACCGGTACATAGATGTAGTTTGATTTATTTGAATCAGATATCAGTCATCATTACTAGGGCTGGGTGAAATGGATATAATCGATAATCATCTCCAGGAATTTATAATTTCAATTATAGATTTTCAATTTTCATTTTACTCGTTAACATGTAGTAATTTCTTCCACATTATGTTACCTTCAGCACATGATACCCAAATCAACTATGATGAACGATCCAGGCAAGAATATACTTCTATGATGCAAAAGAATTTTTTTTATTAGTATTTACAGGGTTTTTTAATTGAATTATTTAGATATCAATTGATTATCTGCAAACTTCAGTACAATTTTGTTTGATTTTTCAATGAGTTTTAATGTGTCTATGTGTGTAATGAATATTCTAGGTTGAAATGATTAAAAAAGAATTACAAAAGAAAGGTGAAGAATTAGATTTAGCTAATCAAAAAACTACATTGGTAGGTATTTCTTTTCTATAACTGACACAATAAATAAGTATTTTTACCAATTAGCATTTTCATGAAGGACAACAAAGGTTTAGAACAGGTGGATATAAACCTAAAGTTTGTTATTCATATTTTTTCAGACCGAAGATCAGTTGGAACAGGAACGGGTTGAAAGATTTCAGTTACAGGTAATATTGTTTCTAGTTTTCAAATTGATGTTGTTGTTTTGGAAAAATTTTATCCCATTGTGCACTACATTATTAGGAGCAAGACAGTAGGACTTAACACTCCTTTTCAATCTTATATACTTGGGATTTTGACAACAAGATTTTAATTCATTATTATTTTAGGGTGAACTTGATGCTTTGAGTACAACTGTGTATAAAGGTTCTACAGAAAAAGATGATATTATAAGATCTCTTAAGTCAGATAATAAAGCAATGAAGAAACGTTTAGTTAAACTGATAAAGTGAGTGTATATAAAAGCTTTTTGCTAATAAAATAAGATTATATAACAAACAATGCCAATAATTCTATCAGAATTTTACCACAATGTATTTAAATGATCATAATCTCTTCAACATATCTGAAACTATAACATATTTCCCCTGTGTTTCCCCTTATCAGGTATTAATGTTGTCACATGATTTTAACACAAGCCCTGCCTTTAGTCATTTTTAGCTCTGTTTTGTAAATTATATGAACTTATTCATGAAACTTAGAATATCTTGCTCTGTCAGTTATTAGTCTCCTGATAAGAGTATCATTATCAGTCAGTCAAAATAATGTGTTGTATTATAGAGATAAAGATGTATTGTGGCAAATGGCAGATCAACTAACATTTGAACAGAGACAACAAGCTGGTGAAGTGTGGATGGATAGTAGTACTGTTACTCAATGTTTAGCATGTAAATCTGAATTCTCACTCTTCCTTAGAAAGGTACTTAAAGATTTTATTAGCTCAAATATCATATTAATATTATTTCAAACAGCATCCCCATGGAGGTATTTGTCAACAACCTTGATTAATATAATATTTTTCTTACTCTGAAATAAGCCACTCTGTATACATGCTAATCTAATTATGATAATTTCCTTTTCAGCATCATTGTAGACTATGTGGTAAAATATTTTGTTATAATTGTGCTAATAATTGGATGATGACACCAGGCAGTAGGCAAGTTTATCAAATTCTCTTAATTTCTGTCCATAACTAAATTTCTGTTGCTCTGAATGGTTTCTTTAGAAGTTTTTTGTCATTTTTAAATTCAGAAACTTGGTTGAAACTTTTGGCATGATGGAGAGTAAAAAGTTTGTTTTGTCTTGTTAACTGTAAAGAAAATGACCATACAAGAGTTTGTTTCAACAAGTTTGGTTCATTATAAAGAAAACATTGCTAATGATATTTATTTGTGATTTTTAGTAAGAAAGAGAGAGTATGTAATAGTTGTTTTAAAAGACATGAGATGTTAGAAGAGCAGTCATTAAATTCCTCTGTATTATCAAATAATTCATTAGATAGTGAGGAAGAGAATGAATTAATTAAATCTATACCATTACATAGTGAATCTTCATCATCACATGATCATACAGGTACAGTTTATTCTCCTTCTAATATCCTAGTAATGATAACCTCCATTCTTGGAATTCTGGGAGTCACAGTGACTCAGTGCTAATTTGAAGGTACAGAGCTTAATCATGGCATAAGTTGATATCAAAACTTCATATTTTTTAATCCACTTTCCCTTTGTAAGTGATTGGAAAAGTGCTACAGGCTATGCTTGTATCCCGCAATAGTTGGAACACAGTAGTAAGGTAATGCAGCTGTCCTGGCAAAATTCCCTCATTGCACAATTCTAAAGCCTTGAAACAATGGTATATAAGAATTGAATTGCTTGCTGTAAGGCTTCACTAGCCAGATTAGTCTGCATTTCTTAAGAGAGTTTATTTATGGTCCATTGAATGTCGTAGCTAGTCAACCAGTCCATCAAACTCAATTTCCACAAAATCCATTTAGGTGTTTATTAAATGGAAAAGACTATAATGAAATAAAAAAATAACCACTTGAAGCAATCATTTTACTGATATTTTTAGGAGAAGAGTGTTCACCAAGATTATCAATAGACAGTTCACTTAGACATGAATATGAGGGTGATGATGATGGAAGTATGCCTGGAAGTCTTCAGTAAGTATTTACCTCTTTCTTCCCTCAATTTTTATCAGCAGGAAAAGAAAATAGTTGATTTTTGTCAGATTACATATATAGTTTGTAGATCAATTATATATTGCATATTTTTCAGAGCAACTTCAAGTCCAAAATGTATTGGGGGACATGGTGAAGATAAAGCAGATCAGTTTCATGTAATAACTACTGAAGAGATATCAAGATCTGTCAGTATAACACAAGCTGATTTAATGTCCTCCAGTATTGTTGAAGATCCAAGGTTAGTAACTACTTTGAAATAACAAATGTTAATAATTGAAATATTTTTTTTTATATAAGCCATCATGAGTAGAAAGTGTATTATAGTCAGCCTTTTAAATAAGGTTATATTATAATTTCAGTAAAGAGACAAGTAGTGTATTATAGTCAGCTATATTAATTATAATATTATATATTACAGTAAAGAGACTAGTAGCGTGTTATAGTCAGCTATATTAATTATAATTGTATTATAGTCAGCTATATTAATTATAATTTTATATATTACAGAAAAGAGACAAGTAGCATATTATAGTCAGCTATATTAATTAAAATATTATATATTACAGTAAAGAGACAAGTAGCATATTATAGTCAGCTATATTAATTATGATATTATATATTACAGTAAAGAGACAAGTAGCATATTATAGTCAGCTATATTAATTATAATATTATATATTACAGAAAAGAGACAAGTAGCATATTATAGTCAGCTATATTAATTATAATATTATATATTACAGTAAAGAGACAAGTAGCGTATTATAGTCAGCTATATTAATTATAATTTTATATATTACAGTAAAGAGACAAGTAGAATATTATAGTCAGCTATATTAATTATAATATTATATATTACAGTAAAGAGACAAGTAGCGTATTATAGTCAGCTATATTAATTAAAATATTATATATTACAGTAAAGAGACAAGTAGCATATTATAGTCAGCTATATTAATTATAATATTATATATTACAGTAAAGAGACTAGTAGTGTATTATAGTCAGCTATATTAATTATAATATTATATATTATAGTAAAGAGACTAGTAGTGTATTATAGTCAGCTTTATTAATTATAATATTATATATTACAGTAAAGAGACTAGTAGTGTATTATTGTCAGCTGAAGATTTAATAAGAGAAGAGGTTAACAGTCAGAATGAAACCACAGTAAAACCTGGTAAAAAATATTTATTACCAGTAAAAATTGATACACCAAATACCACTTTATATTGGCAATTTACATCCAAACCAAAGGTATACCTTTTAATCACTACTTTATAATTCTAATTATTACTATTTATACTATTATTACATTTGTTTAAGGTGGTGACTTTTTTCAGGCATTATAAATGTATCTCATTTTACTTGATAACGTTACCTGTATGTGTTTTGAAACGTAGTATGTAATAAATCCAGTAGTATTATATCTTGTGTTTTTTGTGTTAACCTTCCTACTTTTATATGTCTTACAAAGATTATTACAAATCTTCTTAAAGAGATATCAGCTAGTGCTGACTGAAAAAATGTAGGTTTTATACATAGTGTAAATACTTGAGATTATTATAATCAATAAATATATATGAATATTTTCAGGATATAGTGTTCAGTGTAAAATATACAGCCAATGAGCCTTCACCTCTAGGTGACTGTGATATCTTAGTTGAACCATGTAAATGTAATTCACATATCCAATCTGTAGAAGGAGAATTATTAGCTAAACAATCAGGAATTTATACATTGATTTTTGATAACACATATTCAAAGTAAGTACAAATATTCATATATTTTTTCATTATTTGAAAAAATTTTATGTTATATTTAAGATTTCTGCATACTCCTTTCCATATCTATTGATATCCCATCTTTTATATTTAGAATTTTTATAGATCAATGGTCGGTTGCATCTGACATTAACTTATTGAATCATTTGGATTGGACCAAGGTCCAGCTGGCTGTGCATATTGGAAAATTTAACATTTCATTTATAATTCCGATCAAGAGTAGAAAAGAAACATGTGTAAGAACATTTAATTTGATTGAATAGTTATTTATGTTGTCTTTCAGATTGACTTCTAAGACAGTGCATTATACGTTACAGTGTAAGTTAGCTAGCATGAACTAGATTATCAAAATATTTGATGGTTGACTAAATTCTGTAATAGTGGACAGAGGAACCAGCCTTAATAGAATTGCGCAAAAATTGACTAAAAAAGTTTGTGTTCATCTTATTCTGGGTTGGACATATCTAGACTTAAATGGCAGCTTTTTTTGGTAGTGTATAATATATATCATTATACTATATGTGCAGGAGCAAATTTCAAATAGGAATATTTGTAATGGGATAGAAATGTGTCCAAGAGCAGATATTGTAATTATTAATGCACAATATTGTTTCTGCTCAGTTATATTATCTATGTTTCATTAATTGATCATCATATATAGGATTATAAAATGCAAACAATTTTATCTGCAGTATATGTTTAATAATCGACTTGAATATTCTCTGAAATCCTTGACATACTACTCAATAGACATTATGCAAGAAGAGGATGTTTGTGACAGTTATATTTATCTTTGTCTATTTCAAAAATTTACATTCAAGTGTAATTTACCTGGCAAATCAGTTTTACAAGTTAGATTCCCATATTTTCTCAATACAGATAATCTATAGCTCAAACAATTAATGCATTGGAATTTTGACAATTGCGTAATTTGCGGTTTGTTCTTCTTACCATTGTAATTATTGGTGAACACACTAGATGAAAATGTACAAATATACAGGGAAAATCCAATGCACACAAGTTTGGTCAATGATCAACTGGTTAGCAGAATTTTTTGGAACCCATGCTCAAATCTATGTAAATTACATTTAAAGTACATTTTTCGAATATATAGACGAAGTTTTGTTTTACCTGATCTTTGAGGGATAGATTACCTATATTAAAATGCCTGTTATATAGAGTTGTTTTTTTTAAATTGAAGATTGTTTATATATTTTTATTAGGTTGGTTGTTAATTCCATATTATACCCATGTATGTACACTTAAGTTAAGTCTGAAACTAAATTGTTATATTTTTATTCTATTATATTAAACAATTTTAACTGTGACTTATTGCAATACAATAGTGCAATAAAATCAACTGTAATGATCCCTTGTCAATTATCAGTTGGCTTTGGAGCCTGACAATTGTAATTGGTGACAAGTGCAGTTCAAAATTTCATACCTGATTGTAGATGATGGTTCCACATATCACGTGGTTTATAGGTGCAATTCCTCCCCATTCACTTGCATCGCTTTGAGTTTCTACAGATACGATGGCCTTGGTATTTTCTCACTTCTAGTGACGTCATTTCATTTGCCGCTTTAATGCATAATTCATGGAATTATCTAATTCTAACTCGTAAGTCTTTAAAATGTATCTCCAGAAAACATATATCAAATGTTAAAGCTAGCTCACTGGTCGCCGACCTAAATTGATCACGTTAGTAGATACGAGTTGCTCCCCTTTGCCAGAGTCATAACATCTCTGGGATCGTTATGGAATTATGATCAATTTGACAACACGTTGGTTTATCCCAGCCATCGTCTCATTCAGACACATCATGCGGCTTTTGGTTTCCTTGTACGGTAGTTTGCACGTAAGACGATGTTACAGGCTTAAGTTACGAATATTATGTCTAGCTCACTGGTTGGTGAAGTGACTGAGTCGTCAATGCTCGAGTTGCACCCCTTATTTCATTATGATTTATTGTTTTTTTTTTCCAAATGGGTTCTTGCCGGTTTAAAAGTCAGATAAAACACTTTCTTTCGGGATTTTTTTCCTTGATATTTTTGTTGTTTAGTCTGAACTTACAGAACTGTATCATTTTGATACATTAAATTGTGACATTCGAAAGTTAAATTTAATCTTTAAATTTTTAGTCCTTCTGAAATTGACTTCTGAACGCAATATTAGCACAACAAAATACCAGTTTGTTCGAATTTTGGTCAACCGATATATTGGTGAGGTTTTCAAGACGAGGCGCAAGTTATCACCCTTATGTGAGCAAAACGAAAGAGACTATGGTTTTGATGCTTTAAAGGTTATATTTAACTTCTGGACAACCAATCGAACTGAAGGTTTTCGATTGATATATTTTGATGTAACTTTGTGAGTCACTTTATTTTGTGGTTTAATACAATAAAATAATTTCTTTATGGTTATCACGGCGACTGGTTTTATCTGATATATTTCTAATGTAGACTTTCATATTGAAATAAACGAACACAAATCTGAAGAAATAAACCCAGCCTTTTTCATTAAAAATCATACACAGAAGATATAGAACAAAGAAATGTGCACAATATACATAAAGTACAATTATATTATGCTTGAAAATATCGTAACAACAGTTCCTTACAATTCAATTGGAATAAAAAAAAGTCCAGACACTATCACATTTATCATATTATAATGAAGTTTCGTAGCTTGGGTGAAAACTAAAATTGGCAAATAATTTAAACAGTAATTGCTAATGTCACAATAAATTTGTGACCTGTGACATTGACTTAATTGTTCATCTGAAATTTAATATATTCTGATAATAGAAACGAAAAAATGAAAAGTAATTAATTTAAAGAAAATGAACCATTGACTAATTTACTTCTTCTTTCCATGAGTTAATCGTTGAAACCAAGGTGAATAACTTCTGTAACCTCCTTGGGCAGCCCAGCTGTCTTGATGAGCATCATTGGACCAGTTTGGATTATAACCTAAAGCGGGCCAATAAGCATTAGGATCTTGGTAACCAGCAGCATATCCATAACCATCATTAACAACAGCTGTATCAGTAACAACAGGTGCTGCAGCAGGAACATAACCACCATCAGAATGGACTGTGGTTCTGGAATCTACAACTGTACTGCTTGCTCCATAGTTATAAACACATGGGTTATTGTAAGCATGGTCACAGGTTCTTAATCTTTGACTCCAGTAAGTACCAGCTGGGCAGTTGAATTCATATGCGGAACCCCAGAAACATCGATAAAATACAGCACAGTTTGAAGGATGAGGATAATAATCAAATAATGTTGGACATGGGAAGTATGGTGAATAGGATCCAGCGCCTAGAATTATAATAATTTCATTGCATTTGATATGATATTCTTTCTTTAGTTATGCATTACTCGAAGAGCGTTTGACAAAAATGTTGGACGATCGCTTTTGGTGATTTATTGAATATGCATGTTCGGAGTTGAGTTAAATATTATAGTACCAGAAGAAACCAATCAACAACAAACTATATTCTTCTAGAGTTAGTCTAGAATACTGCATTTTTATTTAAAAACATAAGATGACTTACTTGCTGTGCAAACTACAGCCAAGGCCACCAAAACTGAAATAATGAAAATTAAATTTATGCGAATGAATTTCTATGCTTCAAAAATGTATATCTATGAAACAATTCAGAATCTCGATTAATTTAATTTTAGTATTCCATTAGGGGAATTTGCTTTTTTGTCTCACACTCTAGTTGATTAAGACACATCTTTTACTTTTTCGTTTTGTTACGGTTTCACATCATAAATATCATACATGTAATTTCAATATCACCAACATTATCACCTTCTTACTGCCAAGTCATGCATAACACATATCACACCACACTCTCTTTATGTTAATAAAACATATCTACATATGCGTAGTGTAGAAAACAGAAGGAACGACTACACAGTATTCGGGGCCGTGTGTTATCCTGCACGATTAAATTCTTCTGTTTTCTACTGAATTGATACTTCAGCACCGTCACAATGCTCTGGACAACGTAAAGTGTCCATTTGAACCTAAACACATCTTCCGTTTCCAATAACAAAATTGCAACTTACCTATATTATGTTGTTAGTCAGAAGAATAGATAAAGACAATCTAACTAACTTTTAAGAATAGTTAGCATAATATAATTGATATTTTAGTTAACCCTACACCATTTATTAATCATGCAATGAAATGAAAAAAAAAAAAATAGAAAGTTCCCTTTAGATTTTGTCTCCTTTGATACATTAAAATTCACCAACCTTTGTATAAAATCTTAATCATTTCGGTTGTATTTGAAATCACCTTGCATTGTAAATTATTCATGCAATAGCATGCGAAAGTGTCGTCGAATGGACAAATTTTACAGAGGATTAGAGTCAAATTCAAATTGCCGATATTATGTTTTGAAAGTAACTTATGAAGTGCTGTAAATTTACACCGCTCTTATTTCTAGTATTCTTCTTTGGTTTATATAATGGTTATGATTATTTTGAATGGAATATCATTTGTTAATAAATTGCAAATATTTTTGTTCACATGTCCGTAAGAATATTTACATAATTTGTTTGTCATTGACTTCGTCAAGTTTATCTTTCTTTGTATTGACACAAAATCGACAGTTCTATTTGTTATCAATATTTTGTTTTGAAATTAAGCTCTGAATCTTCAAACAAACATCTTCTATTTTTGTCTAGGCTTTACCAGCTGATAAAATAATATATTACTTAGTATAATTTAAAGTCAAATGTTTTATTTAAAAAAAAAATCTTGAATACCTACACAATCAAAAAATGGATATATCTTTCGAATTGTCAAAAGCGTGTACAATGTGCTAAAAATCCTTCTTTACCTATTTACACAATTATGGTGACAAAAAGAGCCCAAGTTTTTTTTAGCATATTTTGATGTTCTTATACCAATAAGGTAATGAAAATGATTTAGGATCATATGATTGCAGGAAGATTATAGTTACATCTTACTCCTGTATATGTCCATAGTAACAAATATCTTTTATGAAGATATTATTCCATTGTTTTGTATTAAAATTTAGGATTTATTCTAGTGTAAGAAGTTAACATTTGAAATTTTATATTTGTTCTGACCTGTTCAGATAGAATTGGTTAATATATGAAATGCAGATACACAGAAAAACTGAAGTTACCTGAGGAAAAATATATTATGGCAATATAAGATAAATGAAGTAGTTGATAAAGATACAGAAAAAGTTACCTTGAATAAAGTCAAAAGAAATATAATTAATTAACAACAGAAGTAATATTAAATAGGATAAAAGTTTTAAAAATTTCAATAAAAGTTGAGAAACTCTACCTGAGAGATAGGACATCATGATGAAGTCTGCTATTGAATGATCTCCAGAAACCAAGAAGACAACCAGCACGGCGACTGTCGTTTAAATATATACCAGGTAACTTGTCGCAATTTGCCTTTTATTGACAATGTAATGAGGGGAGTTGCTTCTCTGGCACATGTCGTCAAATCAACCTTTGTGTATTTTCTTCACCAAAAACAAACTCGTGTTGTCTTGAGTCTATTTGTTTTTCTTCCTCTTGGCTTTGTCTTGAGCTTTTTGATATTCAACTTCTAATTAAATTGCCCACATTCTTTTCCAACATGGATTCATTTTGTTGGATATATTGGCTTGGGATGTTTTTACAACATCTTCAAGTTTGGTGGTGATTTTTCCCAAAGGTTTTGTTTGACAAGTAATAGATAAGCTTTTTAAGCGTGTACGACTTGAAAACAATCAAATAGTTAGGTTTAATATGACATCCTTGCCTTACACCAATATTACAGAAAGTTTAATTTGAATTTTAGTAGAATATTTAGTAGGTTACTTTAAATTAAACTTGTTCAAAAGTTAATTGGTATAAATGACTGATTTCACCCAAACATAATTCAACAAGAGGTATAGCATGTAATCGAAATTTACAATACAAATCAATTTTGAACTTTGCTAATCGTTCTAAAAAAGTAACCCACTGCTGTTTTGGATTTTTAAATGATTAGAAATATTCAAACGGTGCTAGATTTCATTATCAACTCACGTACTACTTTGTACCTGAGTGAGTAGATGAAAATTTAAATATGATTTTTGTTGAGTCAGGTATTGTCAGGAAGCAAATTCTGGGTTAAGAGAAAAGGATATTTGGAAGCGAAGTATTTCCTCGGACGATGAGAAACATTTATTTGTTCACGGGTCTGTGATTGGAACCATATCAAAATGACGGCTTCGTATCTCGACCAATCAGCAAATAATTTAAATCAGTAATGAACGATAACTGAAACATCAGCAATAAATCTGAATATATGACGACGGTTGAAATTTGTCTCCAGTGGACACCATAAGAAATCTAATTCGACCTTTATCAGGTGTTAAGATGGTGTAGAATGCCGGACAGGTAACTAAGGAAGAAAGTGCAAGGCGAATGATACCGATGTAATTGGTAATATTACACCATTTTTGTGGTGAAGAATTCACTAAATTTTCCCATCAAACTAAATGTTAAAGGTCAAGATATATTTTCAAGATGGTTTTTTCTGTATTTTAATCATGATTATCAAAGCGGTGGAAATTACAAACGATCCAACCAAATATTCTAAATGTGTAATTGCCCAGGAAATAAAGAGTACAATCTCTCTCTCAGAATATGTCCAAGAGATACTCACTTTGATAACGCATTATGCTCTTTGCCCTTCAATGTCTTAGTCAGATTGCCCATCCTGTTAAAAGTAACACCGATATCATTATAATGTGATTAAACCACAATCACCTGTAATACTAACCCATTATGTCCACTTACATTGTTATCCAAGTTAACTTGACATATATTAATATGTATATTGGTAACAGATTTAGCTTTTAACTATTTACTTCTGGCGTTGACCACCAACTCAGTTCAATGACCAATTACCACAAAGTTTACAAGTTACAGAATAATTAGACGATTTGACAGGAATGTGAAGAGGGTTTGGTAATTATCAGAAAAGATGGAAGACAATAATTAAAATCTCACGTTTTGCCTGTGGTTGATTAGAGAGTTCAGCGCTTGTTTTGGTTTATAGGTTCACTTCCCTGAATGAGTCGAAATAATACCTTCAAATTATTATATAAGTTTTCACCTCTTGTCAGTTAGAGACGGGCACGTATCTTTCTAAATCCACAAATTTACAAAATTAAAAAGCGACAAAACCAATCAATTAAAATCAACGTGTAGGTATACTTAGCCCACATGCCATTCTGGTTCATTCATCATGAAAATAAAATTAAGTAAAATAAAACATTATAGTTTCTGGATAAGCATCCATACTGTTTATGATAGATTGAGATCAAATACATCAAGGTAGGGTGATGGTAGATGCTCAAATGTAAGTATGTCTCCAGCTGTTGTTTAACTTAATAAAACTGTAACGTCGTCAAGCTTAATCGGTCAAAAGAAATCGGATTAATGCCAAGTTTCATACTTGACCACAAAATCCTGATGCCAATAGAAAGGGTATCCTGACAATGATTTCCTACATTTGCAGGCATGCTTTTACAAGGACATGACATTGCTTCCGGTGCTATAATTGCTATTGTTCTCATAACTTAATAGTAAAACAAGTGGATACACTGCCAGGTTATTTTTTAACTGACAACTAGGTAGATGTTTGAATGACAGATCGGACTTTTGTTAATTTTAGCTGGACCCTAAGCTGTTTATTATTAATAATAGTGGTGAAGTACTTTATATATTATTTCAAGTCTGTTATTCTGTATAAATAATATAGTGTAAATTTTAATTTGAAACAAAGGGGTGTTGCAAAATTCAAAGCTGAGCTTACATGATTATTCAAATATTGGTTTCAGCCCACTATGTGCCCAGTTCACGTGCACTATCTTTTCAAAATATGAAAGAATTTTACATAAAGAAAATATTATATTTTTAAAAATTCTGCCTGCTGACCTGAAAAGTTCATATGGTATGTAACCGTGTAAAGACAGCTGAAGATCTCATTTCGACAAACAATTCTTATTTTATAAAATAAAGTTTTCTTTTCATTTTGTTTTTGAACATTTTCAAGTACAGAAAAGTAATTTTTGTTTATTGTAGATAGAGTCAATATAAATTTTACAGAGACACTTCACATTTTTATAAGAGATTTTTGAAGCCAAAATATGTTTATTCCACATTGAAATTATGGAGCAGGGAATGTACTGTACTGAAACGACCATAACATTTCTGTCACCATTGTGTAAATCTGATGTATGGCCTGGCCTATCGATGTAAATCCCGCGATTTCAAAAAGCATGGAATATGGAATTACGTCTTCACATATCGACCGACTTCTAAATAAGTATTTCAGTTACGTATTATGCCAATTCAAGTTTTGTAAGACGATAACGAGTCACATTGAAACCATTCGAAACTAGTTTTATACCGACTTTCGTTTTTCATTGTTCGCCTCTTGTGCTTTGAAACAAATTAAGTTTTTAACTTTTTAGAGGCAGTTTAGACGGTATAAATCTCAACAGAATTGGGTGGAACTCAGAAACATCAGAAAATATTGATAGCACTTATAAATGCAATTATTTTAGCTAGGTTTAAATATTCTATGCTGGTAATTTTAAAGCAAAGCTATACTAGTGGGCGTATATCAACTTGCCTGGAATTACTATTTTTTAAATGTTATTTGACTTTCGGTATTGGCTCGAAGATCTAGGGCTAGTGAGGACTTCTTTTGTTGGTAAACATTATTTATCTGTTACATCTTGCTTTACACCACACAGTTCATAAATAGATTATTAGCTAAACTATTTTTCAGTTACATATACCTGATTTACAAACCCATTTCTGTTTCTGTTAGTAAATGAGAAGACAACGTAATCCAGCACACGCAAGTTTAAGGACTTGAAACTTCATCAGTTAACACTGGCATTAGAACATTAAGATATTTCTGTATGTAGATAGAGAGAAAGAATTAGACAGGTGTTAGGAGGTATGTGACTTTATTTATCCTGTCATGTCATAGTTGTTCTCTACATCAGTATATCAGTAAACCTCCGTCTGATTTACATTATATTAGTAAATAGGGTGGATTCTTTATTTGTTGTTACTTAGTTTGAAACAATCGACCTTTTCTACCCTGACAATATGCAACCATCAACAAATATATTAAGGTGTGCTTTTTTTAGAGAAGGAATATATGGGTTATGTCTTCCAAATAAGATTTTAGAAAGATAATCACAAAATAACCTAAGATAACCCGCTGTTTAAAGACTAAACCATGTTCGTTAAATATAATATATAATTACATGATGCTTTCAATTTTTTGAGCAATGGTTTGGTATGATTAATTGAAAGAAACTCAATGGTAAGATCAATTCTACAATATCTGCAATTTTTTGAAATTTTGGTTCATAATTAAAACACTAACAATTCAAACACATTTCAGCGAAATAACATGACAGTGGGTCACTTCAGACAGTTGTTCTAACAACGTGTCAAACTGAATTTTGCATACAAACTTAAAAATAAGTTGAGACATTGAATAAATAGGGAAGCACTTTTGAAAAGTGTTTTCTTACATGACATACATGTCAAAGTATGAAAAAGTTAAAACATCTTTAACGTTTGAATATCTTTGCACTAAATTAAAATATCTGAGAGGGTGAATATGAGTTATTCATTTCTGAGCTTATTCTATAATGATAAGAGTTTCTACTTGAATATCAGAAGACATTGACCCGTTCTAAACACGAGAATACGAGATGCACTTGAGGATCAATAACTTATTTCACCAGAAGAAAACACTTTCCTAAACAGTCTGATCTCCACTATCAATACAACCGTCAACCAGCTATGGATGGTCAACAAACTGCCAACACAACCAAAAAGGCAATACAATATTGATGTTTCGATGAAGTTCTTAATTTTCACCTTCTGTGGGTTCTCGTTCCCATGCATTAAACATGTTATGTTACGCTCTCTGACATTCGATGCTTAGTGCCTTCACCCAGTATGTATCCAGAATCAATAATGCCTGAGTTTCTGTGCATTCTGGCAAATCTTTTGGAAAGAGAACCTTCGCATTGTCGTCGCGTCTAGATGTCTTGTCTGTGAGAAGGCATGTGTGGTTGCCCATTGTGTTTTGAATGCTGTGGGCAGAGGTATATAAGAACACTATGTTTTTAGGAGGGTAATCGTGGCTGAAAAGTCATCTGACGTGCTATGATATACGGTCTTATTACATTGCGATCATTGACCGTCTATTTCACACATTTACCATATTAAAAAGCGAAATTTGCTCTGATAAATGATGTTGCTATTAATTACATGTCCTATTGCCCTTTTAATATTGTTACTTTAATTTCGGTAAATAACCTGTAGAAAAGAGGTAAAGTAATTCTAACCACGAAAGTAACCTTTGCCAAAGTCATTAAAGAAACATGTAAATGTAGAAAGGTAAAATTTGAGGTGTCAAGTAGAAAGATGAACTTTTGTGGACAAATCAGTTTGTTTCATGTGCCTTTTCACACCTAAGAATAGACATTTGCCACAAACAGTGTTGTTTCTTCATATTTTTTTACCAACTACTATTAACCCAACAGAATCTAAAATGTAACAGTTCATGTTTTATTTACTCTAGAGTTGCATGATGTAACCGCTATTTATTGGTGTCAAATGATTCTAGATAAAATTGCCTCATCAGCACCTTCCTTAGTTGGTAAGAGATATATTTTGGTCATAAATATTGTACTAAAGACGAACTTCTCTTTTCGTATAACATAATTATTTCTTCATCTTCAACCTACTATCGGCTATTGGACAGTGTTAAAGAAATGCCATTGAAATACCTTAATCTGTACGGCACAATACTTTTAACTATCACCAAAAAGAGCTGTGTGCCATTCAGTTTTGCAAATTCAGATGAGGCAAGCGAACGAAATAGATATCTCCGTTTAACCTTTTATGATAAAAAGTTACGTTCTAGTATTTGAATATTATTCACTTGTTCTCGTGGGTTTATCTAAATATAAAGGTTATTTCAGAAATTTATAATTGTCTTATTAGACGTGTGTACATGTGTTCTATATAAAGTTAAGTGTGCGGTAACAATTTTATCTGCTGCCTACACAGAATACTAATGTGTTAATTATATAACACTATAAAGTTACATATGAAAAAGTAGGATTGGCTTGTATTGGTCTGGTTTAGAATAATGTAACGTGAATAATTACACATTTTTGAACAACGCTATAAAAAAGCCCCATATTAGAACAATATATCTCTATCAAATTTTTCGCCAAATTTACAGACTAAATGGTGGCGTTAGAAAGATTTCTTTCGGATATTTTGTGAAATGAACGAACTACTTTTGGAGTATGAGAGTGATTTTTGAAGGCACTGCTGGTGAATAGAATCGTATGCCCGTGAACAGATTGCAACATAACACAACCTCTCAGACTTTGGCAGTTGTAGACTTATTGCCTACACGGTGACGTACATTATGCTTTGATAAGTCATAGATACCATCAACCACTGAACAAAAATAAGTTTTACGGCAAACCATATTATTCATTGGGACCAAGCTTTAGATATAAGTACCAAAAAAATAAATTGCTCTTGTTGAAGAACTGCCTGAAGAAGTTTTAGCCATAATATTCAAATTGTTTGATTCTTTCCTGAGCATGGGTCTGTTTTTGTATCTACAAATATACTTTACGTTCCAAAAAGAAGTGTGTATCTCAAAGCAAGTAAAACATTCGCGTCTTTAATAGTAACACCATTATATGGATTTCGGTGTCGATGCTTCCACCTAGTTCTTTAGTCAAAACTTTAAGATTCTTAGATGTGCTGAAAAGGAACGAGTAGTGTGGCTGAAAATTATTTCTAGGCGTTTAAGGGTCAATTGTTTGAACCTAACGGTGTTAAGCCTATAATCTTTCTCTTGTAGTATTTACTAAAGAAATATCACCTTACAATAGACAAGTGTCATTTGTCTTGTTGAAGCTTCTTGATGACCCTTTCGTCAATAATAAAAGGGTGTTGAGGAGTTTGGGGAAGGTTTGTCGACCAGTAATTGAGAAAAGACGAGTTGACCACATCATGAATAGTGTTATTTGTAATTGAATATAAATAATAACGATTAACTCGTAAGATTATTTGGCTACAAATATTACAGTCTGTAGTTAATAGGTCTTGTTAATTCACTTCTTGACAAGCTTTACTATGATTATCATTTATTACCGAGTTATTATTCAGTATAAGAAATAGTTACCTATTTTCTCCATTGCAAGCCCCACGTGAATAAACTTTATCATTGGATATTAATCTGTTCAGCTCAATGGGAGGGGAAGTTACCAAGTATCAGATGGCATATATACCTATTCAACATGATATTCAGTAAGCAATCTAAGATTCCAGAGGGACCCGGATGGATTCACATATTTCCACCCTTTCTGTTGTTGAGGAACATCTTTCTTACAATACGTAATATTTGTTTTAACTACCGGTGGTCCTTATAATGCACTAAGGCCAAGGTTTTCGGGTTGCAAGGACTACATAAAAGTCTTTCTGACCAAGTATTTATCACCAATATAGATAAGCCTAATTCCGATACAACTGTAGATTCTAGAGCGTTTATGAGTCTTGAAACAAAACTGTTCATCGAAATCTAAAAAACTTAGATTCAATCACCATCACAATTGTAAAACTCATTGGGTACATAATGTGTTAATAAATTTGCCAATTGAATTCACTAACAGAAAAGGGCGACGACATTAATGCACGTTTACATCATAATCACGCAGGCGTATTTTTGAAAAGCACGGTGCCCTTGGATGGTGGTAAATTCTTCAATCGACTTCAAATGGTTTAACGACAGACTATTAAGACAATATAATATGAAGTGATAAGAACTGGTTACTACATGGGAAATAACTCCGACGGATATAATATTCCGTTTGATAAAATACGTAATTCGTTTTTGTCATTATAGACGAACATAACTTTAGATTTGGTTTTTGACAAATAATATGTGTATAGATAAGCCCTTCCAGATATGCTAGCAAATATGAAATGGACTCTTTTAACATGTATTGATTCCATTTACCGTTCTTTCCCATCGATCAAAACTAGAAACATAACTAGAAGTTTGTTTTATTTTTTGATTTATTGACCTTCTCCAGCATCATCTTCATTTTCGTCCTCATCCGAAGAAG
>NW_008707225.1:3148822-3386457 GCF_000327385.1 Lottia gigantea | reverse complement strand
AAATACAGATTGACATTAACTATACAATATGAGAGATCATCAATACCAACATAGATACAGATTGACATTAACTATACAATATGACAGATCATCAATACCAACATAAATACAGATTGACATTAACTATACAATAAGAGAGGCCATCAATACTAACATAGATACAGATTGATATTAACTATACAATATGAGAGATCATCAAGACCAACATATTTACAGATTGACATAAACTATACCATAGGAGAGATCATCAATACCAACATAAATACAAATTGACATTAACTATACAATAGGAGAGATCATCAATACCAAAATAAATACAGATTGACATCAACTATACAATAGGAGAGATAATCAATACCAACATAGATACAGATTGACATTAACTATACAATATGAGAGATCATCAAGACCAACATATTTACAGATTGACATAAACTATACCATAGGAGAGATCATCAATACCAACATAAATACAGATTGACATTAACTATACAATAGGAGAGATCATCAATACCAAAATAAATACAGATTGACATCAACTATACAATAGGAGAGATAATCAATACCAACATAAATACATATTGACATTAACTATACAATAGGAGAGATCATCAATAACAACATAGATACAGATTGACATTAACTATACAATATGAGAGATCATCAATACCAACATAAATACAGATTGACATTAACTATACAATAAGAGAGATCATCAATACTAACATAGATACAGATTGACATTAACTATACAATATGAGAGATCATCAAGACCAACATATTTACAGATTGACATAAACTATACCATAGGAGAGATCATCAATACCAACATAAATACAAATTGACATTAACTATACAATAGGAGAGATCATCAATACCAAAATAAATACAGATTGACATCAACTATACAATAGGAGAGATCATCAATACCAACATAGATACAAATTGACATTAACTATACAATATGAGAGATCATCAATACCAACATAGATACAGATTGACATTAATTATACAATAGGAGAGATCAACAATACCAACATAGATACAGATTGACATTAACTATACAATAGGAGAGATCATCAATACCAACATAGATACAGATTGACATTAACTATACAATAGGATAAATCATCATTACCCACATAGATACAGATTTACATTAACTGTATAATAAGAGATATCATCAATACCAACATAAATACAGATTGACATTAACTATACAATAGGAGAGATCATCAATACCAACATAGATACAGATTAACATTAACTATACAATAGGAGAAATCATAATACCCACATAGATACAGATTTACATTAACTGTACAATAGGAGAGATCATCAATACCAACATAAATACAGATTGACATTAACTATACAATATGAGAGATCATCAATACCAACATAGATACAGATTAACATTAACTATACAATAGGAGAAATCATAATACCCACATAGATACAGATTTACATTAACTGTACAATAGGAGAGATCATCAATACCAACATAAATACAGATTGACATTAACTATACAATGAGAGAGATAATCAATACCAACATAAATACAGATTGACATTAACTATACCATAGGAGAGATCATCAATACCAACATAGATACAGATTGACATTAACTATACAATATGAGAGATCATCAATACCAACATAAATACAGATTGATATTAACTATACAATAGGAGAGTTATTTAGTTATTTCATTAATTCAAATTGAGCTCCACTACAAAAATAGGTGTCACCAGCACGATAGGACATTCTCGACCTACTGGAAAACTGAATCGAGAAGATTTATTCTTTACGATGATTATCATCTATTCACCGAAATGGGTAGGCTTAAAGTGAATTGAACTACCATTCCAACCCTAGTGGTACATTGTTGGATGTCGTCCCAAGTAAGAATTGTCACATCACTTACTATTTTCTCTGTCGACAAGGATTGTCGTTGGTAATATGGTCTTTGCAAACTTCACCCATCTAAAATGTATTTTTTCTTCAACTGGTTGGTGGTCTCCAATTAACGCTCTGTACAAAATTTTGAATTTAGTGAGTTGGAAGCCTATTGGAATTCTATATCTGGGTCGAAAATCTTTGAAATTATTGCCCACTATTACCCTCAATCTAAAATCTTCAGCATATATTACTTTGGTAATAATATAAATTTCTTTCGTATGGAAGTCATCAACTGAAAATGAAAGAAACATATCGTTTGATCAAACTGATCAATTACATACATATTTTTTAATTATTGTATTCAATATAACATACTTTTGCAATGAACTGCACAATCTACATGTAAAGGGGCACAACTCTTTCGTAAAAATCCAAACCAACAATAAGCACGATTGTCAGTAGTATTATAATGTGTACATTTTTCTATATCGCTCTCCATTGATGTATTGAGCACTACTTTAACAGTGCAGACATTTTCATAATAATATTAATGACAATGCATGACAATTAAGAGTTAAACTATACATTATCATATTAAATCCTAGTGACTACACATTGAACTTACAATAAGGAGTTAAATGTATACGTTATTATATTAAATCCCTGTGTCTACACAAGTTACTTACAAAAAAGAGTTAAACATTCACACTATTAAATACTGGTGACTACACGACGAACAATAATAATGAGTTAATGAAAGTATATATTATTACTATAAACCCTCATGAATACTCAAAGAACTTATAATAATGAGTTAAACGTCTCCATTATTATATTAAATCCCACTGCTTAGACAATGTACTTACAAAACTTTAAAAATTTACATTATTATATTAAATCCTGGTGACTACACGAAGAACTAATAATGAGTTAAATGTATATATATTATGATAAACTCTACTTAATACACAAAAAATAAGGAATCAATCAAATGTACATATTATTATATTAAATCCTAGTGACTATACGCAAAGAACTAACAAAATGTACTTAAATGCATAAATTATAATATTTAATCCAAGTGACTATACAAAGAACTTACAATAATAAGTAAGATGTATATTTATTATGATAAACTTTAGTGAATACTTATAGAACAATAAGGAGTTAAATTTATATTATAAATTATATATTATATATATATCATATATTATTATAATAAATCCTAGTGACTACAAAAAGAACTTACAATAACGAGTACATTTATATTGAATCCAAGTGACTACGCATTGAACTGAAAATAAGAAGTTAAATGTATTCATTATAACATTTAATCCTAGTAACTACAACAAGAACTTACTATAAGGAGTTAAATGTATTCATCAAAATATCTAATCCTAAGAACTTACAATAAGGTGTGACGTCAACCATAATGTCTTGAGGTAGATGATGAAGCTGATACTGAGATAACCCTGTAATATGAATAGCGAAAGCTTTCCTGTTATGGGTGCCGAATAACGCTGTTACACGACTAAATGGGGTGTTAATTTTAACTGGATGGGTTAGCTTGAAACTTTCATCAATGGACACATCTGATCGAATCATTTCTTGTAAGACATCAACAGGTACTGCCTTATTCTTCATTCGGCATAGTTTCTGCAACACGTTTTTTCTTTTAACCATAATGACACCATTCAAATCATAACGATCCGCTTCTGATAAAAATGGTATTGGTATCATATGTTCACCTATTGAGATACAGAAAAGAAGCCACGAACTTTTCAGAATACAGGCCGGCATAATGATCCGAGCATAACAGTTAGTTGTTAACACTGTCATTTGATTAATTCTAGAAGATGGAAGCGCAAAAGTGGTCAACTACCAACTTGAATAATTTCAATAAAATTCAACAAACTCTTTCCAAATCAATTGTATCGTTTTAAATTAATTCGATGCAATTCAATTTCACAAATCTTCAAATCGTTGTCATTGTCCTCGGAAAGTCGAAGATATTGAAGAATTTAATATTGAAGAATTTAATTATGAATAATGTAGAGCTAGTGTTAATTCCAAAGTTTACTTTTATTTCAAGTCGTCTTACCCAGAACTTCAGCTGCAAGATCATCTCTAACAACCTCCCAACATTTCTGTGTGTCACAGGCCTTAATCTTCTTTACTACGCTAGAATCCAGCATAAAACCTCGATGGTTGGACATTTTTCTTCCTTTTTCTTTTTTTTTGAGTGAATTTATTGCGCTTTGACTTTTAACCTACTAATTACAATGGCTCCCCATCATAATATATAACGTCATAGACTAAGAAGCGTCATAATGATCGAATACAAACGCAAGCTTTTCTGTTTCTGTGACAGTGAATGGGAATCTAACGGGAAAGAGTAACTTACTGAATCTACGTAGGCTACATGTATTTTAATATTTCTGTATTAGTTAACTTATACCTCAATTTTTAAAGAAATCTCTTACGAACTGCGATCGTTTTTCATCAATATTGCTAGTGTTAGTAGCGAGGGCATGCTTATCCTTCAAAATCACTGACGACGGCAGCAACTACAAGTGTAATGCAGTTTTTAATTTTTCAGTTGGAGTCTTTTGAAATAAATGGCTCTCGATATAACGTCAATTATGCATGATTTTTCATCCAACTAACCACTTGTAAAGGGGAACAGTCGACATTTTCGGGGATTGATTTGGGTGTTTAGTGTGTTAATAGTCTGAAAAAGTACTAAAATGAACGAAAATCGCATAATCCCTTCAAATATACCTCAAACTACAAATTTAACTGTCTATTCATATAGGCCTATATTTCTATATATGGCATAGTCTCACTAAAATTAGTGTCGAATTTTTAACTTTCAAACGTGAATTATTATGGATACACAATGATTTGAATGCTCAAATTTCGACGATAGTTGTTAACTATACTATTATTATGTAAGCTAAAAAAAAATCTGAATTCTGAAACTAAGGTATGATTGGTCGAAACGGATAGTGAAAGTGCTTCTTCAAAGATGTAAGGCTTTGTCTGGGGGTATAACTTTGTTAACAAAATCAATATTGTCTCTGAGATATGATCGATATACATAATCCTGTATACAGCATCATATCTCTGAAACTCAATCTTGTACAACCTCGAGGTTTTCAGTTCATCACATTAATTTGTAAGACAAATTTTTAATGTTAAAAGGATTAAGTGGTTTCTTTACGAAGCGATATTTAAACCATTGTTTAGCACGCACGGTCAATTCACACACCTGAACATTATTTATAATATCTGGCAAAAAACACGTTCAACTCATTGTAACCGTTGTCTATTACTCTTTCAATCGCACCTCTTTTACTTTTCAAACACACAATAAATTTGAATTGTCAACAAATTAAGCCTGTTGGAGTTGGGGTAATGGCAATAAAATTAGACGTGTTACCATCTTCAAGACACATTGACAAATACTCGTAGAATTTGACCATGTTAGTTATCTGTGATGTTTGGTAAGCTGGGGTGAGATCTAAGTAACATAATAAGGATGTGTGTAACATCTTATAAGATTTTAGTCTGAACTAAGCTTGTATTCAGTGACGTATATAGGGTTTCTATAGCCAATATGATTACAGAAAGGTGAACTGTAATTAATTTAAGATTAGATCCCTTTTCTGTATTTTTCGACTCCATTGTATTGTAGAGCAATACTTGTCTTTTGGTTTCGCTATTCCACAATGCATGAATGTTATCAAGAAAACCTCATTAGAGCGGGACTGTGGTAAAAACTGGTTCGATTACAAAGGAGGCGGAAATATCAGAAAAAAAGGAACGTAACCGTAATTTCATTTAAAGAGACAGATTCGTCATCCGTTTGACACTGTCTCAGGAACGGATTTTGTAGCTAAGCTAATGGGTAATAATGCATACAGAATTAATTTAGGTAGAGGGTCAGCCAATTGTTGATAATTTAAACTTATTATTCATTGATAAAAGTGTTGCTATCATATAATTTCAAATTTTTAATCTTTTATTATTAAGTTTCGAGTTATTGAAACTGATAGAGCAGGGCACAATTTGTTATTTACACATACGATACATAGGTCACGACACACTAACAGTTTTATCATAAATTACTTGTCAAACCGCTTTAATAAATACATTATATTGTAACGAAGGTGGGATTATTAAATAAATACTTTAATCTCTAACTATTCTTAAAATATATTTTACAAGATTAATAATTTTTTTCTAATCTTGTGGATTGATATACATCAACTTGGTTTTCGGTACGGTAACATTGCTGTTTCAATGAATATGCAACTGATTTGTTGGAAATGAGACAGCAGACCAATACGACATTCAAGCAACATACATGTATCTGCGACGAAGTGATTATACCTAAATTGTTACGTTCAAAATACTTATGAAGAATCAATTGAAGAAGAAAATCAGATTTATCAAAAAGATAAAATATAAGGCTCAAAATGTCACGAAACTTTAGATTTCTCATTTTAAGGTTTAAAGTTTGTTTGGTGATGGAGTATATTTTCTATCGCTATTCGAAATGCTTGCAATAAGCAGATATGACAGGAATCAAAATCCATAACTGCAACTTTTGAAATGCACTTCAGGACACAAGAGTCATTTTAGCATCTGTTTATTTTGGAATTACACTACCACTTGGTGTGCTACTGGAATTTGAAGGGAAGATAAGCGGTAGCGGTTCTCACACATACACATACATATTCCGAACTAAAAATGGTTTTGTATCAATTCCAAGAATTCAAAACCCACCGACCGGAAGTTAACACTTTGCCAACTAAGATAATGCTAGTATCATGGTTCATATACATCGGATCGAAATCTATGAATTTGAAGATAAATAATCAGTGGAAGAAAACAGAAATAAGATTATTATATTGTTATAATTTGAAGAAAAATCCACAAATGTGATGCTATATTAATTAATCAATATGACCATAAGTACTATCAAATTGCGCAATAGTGTATAGCAATTGATACCAACTCCATAAGACAGAATGTGATGAAAAAAGCTGACCATCTGCTAGAGGTCAATTTTAGTGGATCGTTTCAGAAAAAAACTGATATATCTAAAGTTCTGTCCACTTTTAAGTTTTTGATTATAATGAATATTATGAGATATCAGCCCATTTAGGCAAAAATCTAAGATTCTTTTACGTCATTTGCACGGTGAATTTCGGTAAAAATAAACCACAGTTCTGATCATTGTCGGCGTGTGTAGATTGTAAATGTAGCGTATATCAATCGTAGAAGAGGGGCACCCGTCTGTTCCCCAAATCTTAAAGCGTTAGAGGACAGTGGTTTTAATTCAAATTGGTTCATTTGATTAAAACATTTTATTTCATAATTCATGAAATTACTTATCATAATGTAAGACAAATTGATGATGTTATAAAATGGAAATGGGAAAATCAAAGTAACTTAATATTTCAAATTGGTCGGAGAAGATCCTTAGACAAACTTTAATCTGACTATTTTTCTACTCCATTTCGTCTCTAACTAATGTCTATTAAGACAAATTTCATGAGTGAATGTTTAGAGACATGATAAATAATACCAAGTGATATTGTTAATAGAGAGAAAGAAAATAAATACACATTAAAAGCTGAAATACAATCGGTATTATTCACGCTTAATTACATCCAATACTCGTAATGGTCTTCATATGAAAGAAAAGTATTGCGTCTAATGGGTGCCAAGCTTGTAATATGCTTGTATAATTTAATAAGTGGTTGATATGTGACGTGCTTTAACCCTACCGCATCTCATCATCTCCATCTCAGTTACTTGACGTGTTTTAACCCAGTCTTTACCCCTTTTAATACGACCTCTACTTTCCCTTACATTACCAATCAACAATACAACATTTTCTTAATTTGCTGCCTCCCAATGTCCACTTGTTATTTGATTGTCTATTTGGTTAGTTACATTTCCGTCTTTATAACTGACTGGAAACAGGCAATGAATTACTTTGTAAGTTTGATCCGTTTCTCGTTGATGGCTTTCTAGCCAGAGTGAATTAAGTCATTACTGGCGTGTCAGAAAGAAGTTCCAGTTTAATTAATTAGACTAATATAAAGAGTCAATATTTGGTTGGCTGAGCCATTGTTACAAGCATCGTGCTGACAGCCTTCTATTTAAATCTTGCATTGATTAAATCAACACTGATGTGTTGTGGGATATGATCAATATAGTTTAATAATCACATCGCTTAAATTGATGCGTTAATTAGAGTTAAAGCCCTTTCTTCAATCACTTTGTTATCCAGCTAGTTTTCAATATTGACTCTATTGGTAACATTTTCTCAATTTCACATAATTGACTTGGTAATCGAAACCGTTCAATTTTCAAATTGGCTATGACACACAATTATATTCAATGTTGAAAAGAATACATGGATTAAGACCAGAAGTGTCTTATTTAGTTAGTAGTCGGTAAGTTTATGTACATTATGTATATTTCTGAGTCTCTCAGCAGCACAACAGTCCAACAGGATTTGATGGTACAGTAATATTAATAGCCGAGGGAGTTGATAATTAGGACCTTCATGCAATAATAACTGTAAGGAGAATATAAATCATGTTTGCCTAATATTTGGCGGGACGTTAAGCGACAACAGTTTCGGCAACTGACAGTTCGGTCCGCATTAGAAGAAGCATTTGCTAATTTTCATCTCTGGGTTACGTGGAAAGAAAGAACACAATGTAGGCACAAAGGGTTGAACCATAAAATCACATGAATATATTTTCTTATGCTTTATTGAACAACTAGTAGGCAATACTTCGGGGAGCATGTAGTCTTTCGTTCCTGAAACAACTAGTAACCTGTACAAAACTCATCAGTTGTTCTGGAACCAGATTAAACGCTTTAATACAGTTTGGATAGTTTCGCAAGCGAGGTAGGGAATGCTTAATATTCCGGAACAGCTGATGCAACTGTGCAACACGGTTTGTCCACTTGACATCCCCTTCGGAAAGTTAAAATTTAGCTACCATTGGTTATCCGAATGTATATATCAAGATGCATATGAGAACTCCACAAAAATACAAAAAAAATACATGTTGGCAAGGTCTCCACTTAAGGAGATGATGCTCCTTCCTTTTCCACTGTAAAGAAGTGGACTGCGGAATTCAAACATGGTAGAGAGAGCTTGATGATGACTCGCCTCCAAGAAATTTCTAAAACAGTAGCCGGTAGCACGGTGGGTGTAAAATTCCGAATTCCCGAACTGTCCGAATTGTCCGAATTGGGTCAGATAAGACAAAAAAATCGAAACTAAAATTGCACCAAAGGTCGTGCACAAATTCGGGAATCAAAACATTTTACATCAAAAAGCGAATATTTTTAAAAACTCCGAAACCCTTCATCCCATTGTTGCCAATTACGAACTCGAGTGAGATCTCATCAATATATACATGCATACCTAGTTTCATCTAGGTTGGATAAAAACTGTAATCTCTATCGTGCCTACAATCAAAATTGGACGCGTTTTTACTAAGTCAAGGGCAATAACTCTGAAACCCTTTCATTCGATTATTATTATTATCGATCTCGATCTCATCAATGCATACCAAGTTTCATGAAGGTCGGATAAAAACCGTAGTCTCTATCATACCTACAAGGAAAATTTGATGTGCTTTTACTACGCCAAGGGCAATAACTCTGAAACAGTTCATCCGATAATTACCAATTTCGAACTTGACTGAGATCTCATAAATATATACATGCATACCAAGTTTCATCAAGATCAGATAAAAACTGTAATCACTATCGTGCCTACAAGCCAAATTTTACGCGTTTTTACTAAGTCAAGGGCAAGAACTCTGTAACCGTTCTTCCGATTATTACCATTTTCGATCTTGACCGAAATCTCATCAATATATATGTCACAGTATACATGCATACCAAGTTTCATCAAGATTGGATAAAGACTGTAGCCTCTATCGCGCCTACAAGAAGTGTGAGCGGACGGACGGGACGACGGACAAAGGCGACGGCAATATACGTCCACATTTCCATATGGGCGTATAAAAAAGGTCAGTCTGAAAGCATGGTTTATTTATTTCATACCTTGACTGAAATCTAGCTACAGATACAAACTTCTATGATACAAGAATAAGGTGTCAATTGCAGTCAAGGGTTGAAACACTGTGATAGAGGAGGAGGGGCAGGGAGCATCTTACTCCTTGCACGTTAGCCTGTTCCCATCATTCACATTGGCATCAAACTTTGTGACTTGGGAATGGGAATGGGAAGACGCCTTCGATCACAGACAACAAAACGTGTCTATTGAATAATAGCGATTATATTTATTAAAAATCAAAAATATCAATTCATAGACGGCATTATTATTTAAACTTGCATGGTGTACACGAAAAATAAAGAAAGAAATTGTGATTTGACCAAATGAAAGCTTTTAAAATATTCGTTTTTTGATGTAAAATGTTTTGATTCCCAAATTTGTGCACGCCCTTTGGCGCAAATTTAGTTTCGATTTTTTTTTGTCTTTTCTGACCTAATTCGGACAGTTCGGGAATTCGGAATTTTACACCCACCGACGGTAGCATGACATAGTGATGTTGTATCAACAATTGACTACTCATCATATTGCCAATATTGTAGGCATCATCCATCAACAAGTTGGGAATGTCAAAGGTTTCTGCAACCTGGATGCCAAAGCTCTTGACAGAGGATCAGAAAGTTTTCTAAACTGTCTAAACAGTGGAAGCACTCTGTTACATCAAGACAATGCTCCTGTTGACACATCAATTTCAGCCGTTTCCTAAAATGAAAAAAGAAATGGTCGGTCGCCATTATCCCTGTAATGATGACGCCAGTTCCTGTGCGAAAGACTTTTTTAAGTCGGCTGAAGAAAATGTCAACGTGACTGGCAAACAAGCCTCATAACTCGCGAAAACCTTGTGTAAACCTGGAAAAGGACTGTGATTGTGGAGAAATAAATGAAAACCATCGTCCCAGTATAGGTCTTGCACATCATTGAACATCATTCAGGGCCTCAACAGTTGATATTTGCACACAAAGTTTCAGTCAATTCGGCGCGATTTTTTGTCTTTAGTTTATAACAAACTCTTTACATGGGTCAGAATAATTTCCAAAACACAAGGACAACAACAAAGATTTCAGACAATCCAATCTTTCAAATAAAACCTCTGAAGCTTCAAACATTCCGAAATATATATCTCATGTTTCTGAAATGTTTGACAAACGATTCACAGCAATTTATTGGATCTCATCGCAGTTAAATAGACGGTAACTGGGTATTCTCAGAATCAGAAATTTGGCTAGAAAAGAGATATGAGCTACTCACGGCAACTGCTTTTTGCAGTCGTAGAAGATGAGCAACTAGCAGCAACTGCTTTTTGCAGACGAGGTGACTTGCAGCTCCATTAGATTCAGCTATGTATCAGATTCAGCTTAACTTTTTCCAAAATAAAACCGACTGGTTTATGAAACTTTACACATAGGAAAAACTTCAATGATCAAACATTCAGTTTATTAGCTACTATGTCGATTTTGTACTTCTGGTTGTTAAGAATATAATCAAGATTCTTGTCACGACTCTGTAATCTAATAGAGAAGTTGTAAGTTAATGATGGATTAAAAGACTTTATACTAAGCAGTACTTGGTTCTCACTGGGAATATCTTTTGATTAGTGAAATAAATTAATGGTACTTTAAGTGTTGACTTATTGTTCTACAATACGGCTATCAACGTGTGAATTTACTACATTGTAAACACTCTAGAGCAAGATATGGAAGTCTAATATGTGATTATTACATGGTATTAAGGGAATATTGTGATATATACCGAACTCTCAAATATCAATGACTTTAAACCATAGTTTTATGGGTGTAAATCATTGATAATCAGTAAATAGGCTTAAACCTTATAAATAACAGTCTCAAAGCCTTAACTTGTTAAAACAAGTATCTAAAAGCGTAATTTGTTTGTCTATGAAGGTAAATTTCTTATCGTTATCAATGTTTACAAGGTATAGACCTCAACACCTGAGAACCAAATATCTTCTAATACGACAAGAAGCTTCTTTGAACACTCAGATTTTTAATATTTGCGTTCAAAGGTTGTGACATAATTTTTAGTTCCAATAAAACTCTCTTAACATTCACCACATTAATCTGTAGAAAGCCTCTTCACTGTCTGGCAGTTTTATGTTAAGTTATTAAAAATTGAATTTCAAACGGCAATAAACTAATAAATTTTAAAATCAAATTTTTGTTATTGGTGGTTTATGAATTCTATTTTATTAATCTATGTTCTGCTTGTTCACTGAGTTTTCTACATGGACTAATTCAGACTGCGTATAAAAAGTCCGATAAGAATGTAAGGATATAAGTTCTACGAATGTCTGCTTCAAGATGTAAATAAAACCCCAAAAGTTCGACTAACTACAACCAACCAATTTGCAACGGAAAAACTTTTATCCTTTTATATATCCCATTATATATTTTACAACAATAATTACGAACATACACACTAATGCCTAAAAATAAATGTCTGCAATCTACTGACAAGTTAACTAAACCTTTGTCAGTAATTTCAAAACATCAAGAAGCCCATCAGAACAAATTTAGCTATTTTAAATATGACAAAAGATAGTTCATTTCGTTCAATGGGGTACTAGAATAGATATAAATATAATATATATATTTTGGTAAAATGTTATTTAAATAGATATTTCAAGACCTTTCTCCTTAAACAAATGTATTATCTCATTCAGTCCAACTTGACGATTGCAGTTGCTTTTATCGTGTTTCTGGATGTTCCATGACATCATTTTGCTTAGTTTGAAATATCCGAAGATAATACATAATTTATGACCACAAAGATACAAATTTTGTTTCATATCAAGATTTTTTTACATAAAAATGATTGCAAATATTTGAAAATAATTTTAAATATTTAATTTTGCGGGTTTTAAGACTGAAATCATTACCACTTTCCGTCATATTATATCATATTTAATTCCTTTGGTAAAATTTATTATGAAAATTGTTCTATAGTATGCGGGCAATATCTGGCAAGTATTTTATTTTTTGCGATTTTTTTATCACATTGAAAAATCGTTATCTTTTACCTTACTTATTCACTGTGTGCAAATTATCTATATGTTTTGTTCGGATGTGGTAAAATGTTGCCAGTTCTTAACATTTCTACTTCAATTATGATTACTCTTTTTGTAAAAGTTTGTGAAAAACATGGTTATTATCATCAGAACCCCAGGTGTTAGAACATCATCTCTGATCTGAGAAGATTCTGTTATTTTTTCGAATTTCAATTACCGGTTTAGGAGTGCGTGCCAGGAACAATGAAAGATGGAACAAAACGCTGATCCCATCTATTTCCTATCATGTGCATTTATTGCCATTAGTGTGTAATTAAGACTAGAATACGTGTTAATTTCGTTTCTAGAGACCGCCTATCAATGGCCCCTACCCCCTCTTATCTCTTGTTTAACTATTGTGACACTAATTTTAACTATTGCTTACATTTCGTGCTCTTGATAACAGTAGTCGACGGGTGAACTTCCTTTTCGATCAGTCGGAGGCTCGTGGAGCAGGCTAATTTCTAATCACTTCCAACTCCTAGCGGAAACTAGAGACAAGAAATGTAAACTAAGACTCATGGCTGATTAATGGAATTAAGGATATTAAAGAAATGAAATAATTATTTGAAGAGGGAAGAGGTCTGAGAAGTTAAAAATCTTCAAAATCAATGATATTCCAAATAATGATGTGATCTTAGATATTCACGATAAAAAAACAAGCACCAAGGAGAAGAATGGGTAAAGAAAAAAGATTTTGTTCAAACTGTGTGTGACATGTGATGTAAAGTTGATTTTTCGGCTATTTGTCAACAAATGATCGGCTTCAATCACTAACTGCAAGTTTTAGAGCTGCCACGCGCTATTCTAAGATACAAGGAATATTTACTTAAGATAGCCAATCCCAGTCGAGATTCTAATTATGCCAGAAGAAATGATGTGAGGGGCGCTTTACTCTTTGAGTAACCTATTGTTATAATCTTCCTTACACTCATCACTGGGTGATTTGAGACAGTACAATCTGGCTACTAGTTTTCAATTTTCTTCGATCACTTGAACCACGTGTTTCACAACTTCTCTTGGACTTCAACATGGAAGGAAATAAATCTTTCAGTATTGAAGCTTTATTATCTAAAGGAAATAGTAAACAGATAGAAAGGAAGGTAGTGTCACCACCTACAAGGGGATGTTCTCCCCGACCCTCATCATCTGGATCCAGTCGTCCTGGTACCCACAGTCCAGATTCAAGTTTATCTCCGACAGGGACAGCGCTCTCACCAAACAACAGTTTTATACCTCGTCCAGGACTATTAAATTTACAACATCCCGCAATGTTACAAAATGTTAGTATGGGTATGCCTGGAATATTCCCAGGACATCCAATGTATACTTACGGTGGGCAGAATTGCCCGCCATCCCCAGTGCCACTATTATCCGGCAGTGCATTTCATACTCCAGCAGAACAAGCCTTTAAATTAGCTCAACTACAGGGATTGAATTATGCTGAATGGTTAGCAAGGTCTGGAATGTATATGTCTAGAGTCGTAGATTATCCAGGTATGTATTATTCCTACATTGATTTCTCTATTTTCAATTCATATTTTTTTAATGAGTTCTTAAAGTATTGCATGGATATATCTAATTGATAGATATATAAATATTTTACAGATATATCAAGACGAGGTACGAGGCCTTATAGTTAATTCTTGTATAATCAGTTAATTCTTGTATCTTAAACTATGATATTAACCTATTATATTGAATAACCAAATATTGTCAGTGTTAGAATAGTGTTCAATACATTAATGTAGAGTGTTATATAGACATATTAAAACAGAGAAGGTTCTGTTTTAAATTTGTATTATACTATAGTAATATTTAATGCGATTAGTTTATTGCATACTGACTTGAAAATCCATATTGTATCAAAACTTTCCCAGTAAATGACTGCTATTTCAAATAATAGTAAAATTGTACTTAATATATTTTTAAAAATATAAATGATATTTTGATGATATTTACAAATTATAAATCATATTTACAACATTGCACGTAATCATATCATATCAAAGTGTTTATTTACTTTGAAGAAATAAAAACATGAATTATTTGACATTTATAGATCATCGAAATAAAATTTTATTTACATTATTCTGTTTCATGGAGAAATGGATATGGTAGTGCTTGTTGCTTCCAGAAAATTCTGATTGTAAAATATTAGATAAATTTAAAATTAAAATCATTGTTGATATTAAAAGAAAACACAATCACTTCAAACTACAATGCAGTAATTTAAATTTATAATGTAATGATTTGTCGTTATGCTTTGTTTATAGCATTACATAAAGTTTTGAAATTTTTTATATTTGAATATCTTGCTTTTTGTCTGGTTGTGTATTGTTTTTGTTTTTTTGGGGACTTTTTTCTTTATTTTAAAGAATTAAAGCAACAACAAATGCATAGATTATATCCATTTCAATTTGATTTCCAAGATATGGATTTGGATTGGCATTTTGCATAAAAGATTGTTTATATGTAAATTCTTCTTATTTATCATCTTTCAAGCGATATTTAATTGGAAAATGACTTCTCAAAACATAATAGGAATTATTTTTTTCATACCGCAATGCTCCAAATTATTTTTCATTTCTTGATTTACCGATATATAATAATAATAATTATACCATCTGTTTGCATAAATTACATTTCTCTGTTGTATTATTTATTTGTGGTTCCGTTTTATTATAATAAATATTAATTAAAATCAAATTCTAAATATTAATTAGAGAAATTAGTATTCCTTCATAAATACTTCTCCTAAGGAAATAAATATATTCTGCAAATCGAACATTTACCTGAAATAAAATTTACAAAAGAAAGCACAAAACTTGTTCTAAAATAGTTGTATTTAAGGAGCTCAATGATAATAATAATGATAATGATAATGATAATAATAATGATAATAATAATGATAATAATAATGATAATGATAATAATAATAATAATAATAATAATAGGATGCAGTAAACACATATCAGAGGCCCCGTATTTTACAGATTTTTGCAATAAATTCATTGTAGAAAAAAATTTCCGTCAGGATATTAAATGTACCGGTACTCTCGATATTTTGTTAGCACGGGGTCTGTATTTTAAATGACCTAATTGTGACTTAAAGTTAGAAGTAACAGGAATGTTTGACAACCATAATGAACAAATATTATAGTTCAGATGATCTACAGAATTGGTCTATTTGGTAATATCGGTCTTGTTCTTCGGCAATAAAAAGTCAAAAGTAAACGAATCTTTTACAACTGAATATTTGCCGAAGTCTGTATCAGATAATTTTGTCGTCTTTGTATTATTATTCACATTTCAGTGGGTTTGAATTTGAAATATATAGGATAAGGAAAAGAAATTGATGTTAAAACTGGACTAAAAGCGGTATATTATTGTTAATTGATTAATATTTGTATTAAAAAAGCCTTAGATTTCATGTCAGAAAAAGAAAAATGAAAGGAAAATGAATGATGACTAATTCGCTTTCATGAAAGAAAAAATCACCCTCTTAACGATACAATACATACTTGTATAAAATTAACCAGAAAAATAAAATAAAGGGCTAATCTAAAGGAGTAAAGTAGTTAAAGAGATCTATCTGGTTGAGAATAATATCATTAGACTGATTACAAACCGATAACTTAAGCACTTTAACCCTTTCATTGACTAGTCAATATCCCTGAGGGGTTAAAGGGGAACTCGTCATTATTGACTAATATCCTAAACTACTCTATAGCGGATACAGGCAACTAATTAACAAGCTTTTGCATTAATGACCTCGAATTTTCATCAAATTACTTGCCAATAAACTGGTCTTTGAGAAGAAGGATGTCTTGACAATAATACGGAATAAAACGTAGATTAATTAGACCATTGTGCCGAAGAAGCGATTAGAAACTCCCTTAATGTCTAACTGTAGATTCATTAAAACACATTTCCATATTTGTGAATAGACTGGATGTATTTTGATCTTAGAATTAGACTTCGGTGAATATTGAAGCAATCTGTTCGTCTTATTAGTCTTCTTCTATTGCTGACTTGTTAACATTCAAATATTCCTTCCATTGAAAAAAATTCCAAATTGGAATTAAAGAAAATTTCTGAGATATAAAATATCATGTATGGTATAAATATGCATCGTTTCTTTTAACCTTACAACCACAATCGCATATAGGCATCAGGCTTTAGTCCGATTTTACAAAAACGCCATTGTCTAAAAAAAATAATAATAAACAATATTGGTTTGCACCAAAACTTAAAATTCGCACATACAACTCGAAATGTATAAAACTGGATATCTTTTGTTTGCAAATAAAACTAAAGTAAACAAAAATACATTAAAAAAATCTTGAAATATTGGTTATATATAAAACTTTTAATATATTTAATACAAATATAACTTAAAATATTGGTTACATATACAACTTTAAAAATATTGATTACAAATATAACTTGAAATATTGGTTATATATAAAACTTTTAATATATTTAATACAAATATAACTTAAAATATTGGTTACATATACAACTTTAAAAATATTGATTACAAATATAACTTGAAATATTGGTTACATATACAACTTTAAAAATATTGATTACAAATATAACTTGAAATATTGGTTACATATACAACTTTAAAAATATTGATTACAAATATAACTTGAAATATTGGTTACATATAAAACTTTTGATATATTTAATACAAATATAACTTGAAATATTGGTTATATATAAAACTTTAAAAATATTGATTACAAATATAACTTAAAATATTGGTTACATATACAACTTTAAAAATATTGATTACAAATATAACTTGAAATATTGGTTACATATACAACTTTAAAAATACTGATTACAAATATAACTTGAAATATTGGTTACATATACAACTTTAAAAATATTGATTACAAATATAACTTGAAATATTGGTTATATATACAACTTTAAAAATATTGATTACAAATATAACTTAAAATATTGGTTATATATACAACTTTACAAATACTGGATGCAAATAAATGTTGAAATGTATTGTAAAACATATAAAATGTAAAAATACTTAATACAAATAAAACTTGAATAATTGGTAACAAATAAAAGTTGGCTGCCCATAAAACTTACAATGTATTGTAAACACATAGAACTTCAAAAATACTAAATAACATTTTTGGAAATATCGGTAACATTTAAAACTTCAAAAATACAAATTAAACTTGAAATATTGGTTTGCACATAAATCATTTACAATATTTAAAAAAAAACCTAATACGTATAAAACAATTACAACATTAAAAACGATGGTTTAATATATTGATTAATTAAACGGATAGATGCGCCGTTCTTTTTCTACCAACCCTAACTTGTTCTCAGAAACGTGATTTTTTTTTTAGCTAAGCCAATCAGTAATAGTGCTCACAACTTATAGTCGAATTTGAGCCTTCAAATCTATGTGAGTCTAGAATTTGAATGTTAAAATGACGACTAATCATTTCAAGACACTCTGTTATATATAGAAAAGAAATATATAGAAATAGTGGGTAAAAATTTTACGTATAGTCAACACCCCTCCCCAAAAAAATTGGCGCGCTTTTCCCTTTAAAGTAAAACTTTATCATTAATGCTGTTTCTCAAACTACATAAATATCGGTTACGGATAAAACTTAACTATATTGGTCACCAATAAAAACTTTATAAAAATCTGCTACCAATAAAACTTCAAAATATTGTTTAGCTATATAACTGCAAAATATTGGTTACAGCTAAAACTTTAAAAAATTATGATTATTACCAATAAAACTAAAAAAATATTTGTTACCAAAAAACCTTCAAAATTGTGCTTACCAATAAAACATTAAAACATTAATTACATATTAAACTTCAAATATACTGATTATACATGAACACAAAATTGGTTACCGATAATTCTTAAAAACTACTGGAGGCCAGTAACATTCAAGAAGTATCGGTTATAAAAAAATAATTATAAATATTTATTAATTACAGATTGCATGTAAAAATGTAAAATTTTGACAGTATATAGTTGATTATAATTAAGATTGCTGAATCTAAATTTTTTTCATTGAAGATAATATTGCTTTCATAATCACCTATAAAGATTGTGTAACAATTTTTTTATTTCATTTAAAAGGCACCTGAAATATTAGTTGGAATAGATACAGTTGAACATTCATTAACGTATCTGACCCCAAGCCAATGTCCTAACACAGACATAATGCACTTTGAAATAGCCCTACTTTATCTAGATATGTTCAGTGATTTATTATTTTTTGAGAGGTTTTAAACAAGTACTTAAAGAAATTATAGGTTATACATTATTACTTTTATAGTATCTCATATACACTACAGAAAACTTATATATACTTCTAATATATATTATAATATATTGGTCAACAGGTCAATAAATTCCGTTTATATAGTCTATCTTTATTTATTACAGACTTTCTTGACACTCTAATATTATCACTAATAAATATAGCTTATCATCTTAATCATATTTATAATATACCCTGTATTGTCTATTTTACTGTATCCTAGGACACCTGTATGTATTGACCCTCAGGGATCTATCAGATATTTTATATTAGGCGTGATTTATCATATAATGATTGTTTGAACGAGTATTAGTTTGACGAAATGGTCAGTTGTACATTATTAGCATTTTAATCTTTTAAATAGTTTTATAATATTTTATGTCACCTTAGGAAATCTTTTAGCGATATGTTTCAAATACTTAATCTGAAGGGGTTTTGTTTTCACGTGGCTAGAGATTAAGTGGGGAGATTGTCTATTCAATATGCCAATACCTCAAGCTTAAAGGATTTCACAAAGTGTTTCTTATCACTCTCTTACTTATCCTCTGTTCAATTTTATCTTTTATATAGAACAGGGCAGGTGTAAGATACCAATATTGCCCTCTTAGGTGTTAATAAGAAACTTGTTAGCTTATCCTTTTTAGACTTATTTGTGTTCCCCTAATCATCTTGTATAACGTGATGTGAAAGAAAAACCATAACCTATGATTTTTTTAATTTTTTCTCTGTTCACAAATGATATAATGTGCTTAATTTAATGAGATGAAATTGGACTCTATTTAACGAAAAAATCTTCCGATATAATAAAATGAAGACATGTCTCTTTGGTAATATCCATCACTATACTGTGCTGGTAGTGAATATGTTATAATCCGAAATATTATTAAATCGAAATATTGTTTGTTTCATTCCGAATGGGTTTAGAGATGGATCTACTTTGTATCATTGTATTTTGAATATTGATTTAGATGAAAGCTGACAATGAGAAAGAGCTGATATAGAGTCATCCCCTTTTGTTTAACAAGTGTGACAAGGCGAGTATTACACGTGGTCGGTATTTTACCTTCTCAATTGTCGCCTTGTTTTCCTTCAGGTAAACTTCTTCAAGTCTTCAACATTGTCGTGTGCTAGGCATACATAACTTTCTGATCAGCTACGTCCTTTGTTGACATGACTGTGTGTTGAACTTAAACTACAGTAACTGACGTCTAAATACACCATAAAAAGAACCTTGTCATTGTATCAAGAAAGAATGGTTATTTGAACAAAAGCCTTGAATCAAATAAAATTGTTTCTAGATTGTGTGTGAATTGTTGAGGAATACAGCATCATTTATTTAAGGAGCAGGTATCTAATTGGTACTTATTGATAGAGTGATGTAATAAGTAGTGGTTGAGGTGTACAGGTGACATGAGTTTTGTCAACAAAATGACAATCTGAACAATACTTCTTTTATCATGTTCTTCATAATAAATATTACATATTAACATCATCAGCCAATTTTTACCCTCTGGAAGAATAAACCCTGTCGAAGACATTTGGCGTTGCGAAATATTGAGCATGAAACGCCAGTTGCATTATTGCTATTATTGAACTTATTGAACCTTATTATTATATAAGGTACTGAACTTTGACTCTGAACTAAGAGCTTAAAGAATTCAGCAAGACATCATTTTATTTAGGTTTCGGGGAAGGGAGGGTTTGAGTCTCCCAAATGTACAGGCCTAGGGTGGAGCAGACACTTTATTTAGAAATTAGGATTAGGGGTCTTGATATTGGGTTTTCTTCTGTTCTTATTCTGATCTGAAATTAGAAAAAATAACTCGCCCGATGGGCGAGAAGTATAGTATCTGTTATGTGCTGATTGTTTTAAGTTTACTATGAACAATATTATCATTTAAGTTCTTATTTCTTGAATATGCAACTATCATTTTCTGCTTATAGACATGGGGGAATTTCTCTTGAAGGCTCTTATAGTGGGCATGAACTATCTTGCTTGCTCGATTGCTGGTTGTATTAAACGGGACAACAAAGGGTGCTATGCCTACATTATGATGAATATTTAGTCCTATAGGTCTTGCTGTATTCAATGTCTCAATCCAATGGGCCTCCCTAGGTTGACGGAAT
This sequence comes from Lottia gigantea, assembly GCF_000327385.1. Taxonomy (NCBI): domain Eukaryota; kingdom Metazoa; phylum Mollusca; class Gastropoda; family Lottiidae; genus Lottia; species Lottia gigantea. The sequence goes on along the minus strand of NW_008707225.1, from coordinate 3,364,912 downwards.
TTGGTAGTTTCATCTTCGGGCAAGTCAATTTCTATACGCTCAATTGGGATTAGGGTGAGATCGTCTATTGAATGGTCGTCGAGGTTGAAATGATTAGAAACAGGCTTGTCTTTCTTTAATTTGATGCCTGACCTATGAGCATTAAAGCGAGTTCGTAAATTATTCTTAGTTTCTCCTACATATTGTTTGGGGCATTTCTTGCATGAAATTAAATATATTACATTCGAATGTTCACATGGTAGATGTTCCTGGATCGGGTACCTTTTATTCGTAGAGTTGCTTACAAAATAATGAGTTTCTGATATAAAGGGACATGTTTTGCATCTACTGGACAAACATGGAGCACTTCTTAAACCTGGAGGTACTTCGGCATAAAGTCTGTTTTTAGCTGCTATCTGTGCTAAGGTGGAATTTTTTATGTTTCGTAAAAATCGTTTAGAGTACCCACGCTCTTTCAGTTTTGAGAAAACAATCGTACAGGCTTGGTTGAAATCAGAAGATCTTGTACAAATTCGATGAAATCGTAAAACTTGTGACAATTATACCAGAAAAGGTATGTTTTGGGTGAAAGGAGCTCTTGTGCAAGAGTTGATGAGTATCAGTTTCTTTGAAATACACTTTAATATCCAGTTTATTTGTTTCTGCTATGGAATCTCCCTTAAAGACTGTGGTATCGAGAAAGTCTATGCTTTTGTCACTCACGTTTGCGGTTAGTTTGATAGAAGGATGGTTGTTGAGAATTTCAAAGAATTCCCAAAACTGTTCGATAGAATAAGTCCAAACCATAAAAATGTCATCCAACATTTACAAATTGAAAAATATTATTTGGTAGCTGTTATAAATGTTTATAAGCCTTTATTATGAACTACCTCTTGAAACAATACTCTGAGAAGAACTTGGGTTCACTGAGATTACGATCTGAGCAAGTTTCTGTAACAAGTGAAGCCTCTTTGTTGCTGTTTTTTTTTTACGTCAGTATTCTTTGGTTAACATTTTGGATAATGCTTATATTTGGTAGTTTATTGTTTTATCAATACAATAATAATTTGAACTATGACAGATTTTTTCCTCAAAATATAGGAATGATATTCCCATGTAGGGATATATAATGGCGTTTCCAACTTTTGGGAAAAGTTTTACTTTTTTTAAATTTCAATATATACAAAGATTTAAGTGCCCCATTTTCTTTCAGTAAAAGTTGATAATAAGCCATGCAGTCTACTTGAAATGAGCATCTAATCTATAAAAGAACGGTTGGTTGAATCTAATTAGAAGAAATTAAACTCTGACTTGAAATGATAAAAGACGTATGATGGCATGCCGATCGTCTTCAACCAAACTAGAAACGTTTCTAAAGACCCAAGAGAGGTTTAATTGTATAAGGAGTTGATTAGCAAGACTATACCCGAGGCCAGCTGCATCTCGGCAACTCATCAACCAATGTCAACAACTTTAATCATCATAGCCAGATTAAACCGGCATTTTTCCTTTAAAAAGATCGCAATTTGCTAATTTAATTTTCAATTTGGCTGCTATTAGGCAAACTACTGTGTGATTCCGTGCTTGATTTTGTGGCGATTTGTATTCAAGTAGTTCCCTAGTGAGTGTCGGGCTAGATTAATGCGATTACCATCTGAATGCATACAGACTCAAAAGAGATCTCAACTCTATCAAATAAATAGCCTATTGAATAAAGCATGGTTGTACGTTGAAAGAGAACAAGAGAAAAATTTGTCTGATGTGCTTTTGGCACAAGATGATGAGACAAATTAAGGAATTGAGTTTGGTCGGTTATCAGTGAATTACGACGTTATAGCAAATTAAAGAGCGTGCTTTATTGGTTGTCTTGAAAAGATGGTGATCACGTGATCCATTAGACCAATCCATTTGATTCGTCTATTCCTATCTAATTTCTCTCTTTGCTTAATTCTTTTCTTTCTGAACCATCAACGTAGAGTCTTCAGTTCCTTTTAATCCAATAGCCGAACTCATACAAGCCAGTTTTCAATTTCATCTTCTATTCATAACTAACTTCAGCCCGCCAAACATTATCTACCAAGACTAATAAAACCATCTTTCAACTCCATCGATTTCCTAAAACTTGTAATCGTTTTTCACCCAACTCGCAAATTTCCTAGTCGCGTCTGTAAATCGGCGATTTCTTATTAGTGTTGAGCATTTAAAAGCCAACTTATTTAAAAGGTCTGCCATTTAAGCCGCTGAAGACCGATAATCGAAGATTTCTTCAAACAAACACTTGTTTCGTGAATTGACCGTCGAAGCAATTTGCCTGATTAGGGCGCTCTTGACAGTCTGAACTTCACCGATCTTCTGCCAGAACGCTTTGTACGCGAGGCGATAATTGATTAAACGACGTCTTCTAACGGCACTTAAACAGATAAGTAAATGAATTGGTCACCATGAATCAAGTTTATATAGAGCTATTACTGACTTCACGCGAGCTTGGGGAGTGAAGCATTTCATTTAATTCCCCGCTTTCGATAAATATAAACGAATTAATACTGTATTTGACAGCCTATTGCCACCATCAATTGACGTCTGCCCGCCGTAAAATAAATACCCTCTTTTATCAACAAAGCGAGTAATCGAGCGAAAAATTGCTCTTACGCGCGGAAAACATCTTATAGAATGTTAAGCTAATAGTCTATTTTCTTCGATGATTTGTATTCTTATAAATGGTTTCAGCAATCTTATAATAAGATGTCATCGAGTCGAAAATGATATTAAGTCATTAGGAAACATAAAGCTATAACGTGATTAAATTAGTTTGGGCTGGAGTCTGGTCTCGAGAGAAAAGAGCACCAGCCGCTAGCCACCTAATTTTCCGCTCAATAGAGAGATTTCTTTATATTGATGTTAAGGCGTGAAGTTTTTACAATGATTAAATGGACCCTGGAACCTCACACTTCCTATCCTGAATGTGTCATGAAATATCTGCAATGAATTAATCATAGTATTTGGGGATATGGAGTAAATCAGTGTTAAGTGGCGTAAAATAATTGAGTAATAGCTTTTTAGATTTACAGATCACTGGAATTTCACGCACAGACTGTTTATTTGGATGAAAGTTGTCAGAAATCGGCGCCTCGGTTTATCTTCAGTACATCCCACGGGCGTCAGTATGTTGGTTTGATCCTTTCGGCTCTCTGAAAAGATCTTTTGATAAAACATTAATTTAATTTAAGGAAAACAAAACGATGGAAATCAAACAAGAATAAATAACACCATGTCATTTCGGTTAAATAAATGGAAATTAATAATACCATTTATTTCCCTAATACCATGTATTATAAATTGACGTATAAGATCTGAGTTCTCACTAGAATCACGTTTATAGGAAACGGTTTATTAAAACGTCTTGTAGAATGATTAAAATCAGTGTTCGGGGTAATTACATATAATAGGTTCGATAATATATTGAAGTACTGTTGGTCACTATTCAAGTCGTGCAATTTGCTAAGATTTTTCATAATATTTTTATGATCAAACGGTCATAGTTTAAGAAATTTCAAAAGGCATGATGGAATAGGTTTTGACCGTTGACTTTTTGACTGTTTTTTTCTAACAAACGTGACAAAGGGTTAGATAGTGTTGCACATGTCTTGCACTTTTTTCAGTTGCAATAATTATTTGCATAATGTGTTGTATTAGAAATGTCTTGATATATCTATATACTTTATATATTTATATAATTATATTTTTTATGATTAATATATAAATTATTATATTTATATAATTTGTATAATTTTTATAATTTATATATACATAAAAACAATAATACTAATTTTTAATACTGAGAGATACTGGGTATAGTATAAATAATATAAAGTATTGTAGTTTTAAGGTATGAATACTGGTCCAAAAAATAATTTTTAAAATTATTTTGAACGAACATTAAACCTTATAAGTATACATAACTATGGATAAGTTTTGATTTCATCACCGATTGTATCAATTTATTCGGGATTTCGATTGTTTCAATTATGTTTCTGTTGAATTATAATTTGCATTTGAGTTTGGTATTGTAATATTGTAAAGAGCTCGAATTATTTATAAAAGCCTTTCATGTTCTTAAATTTCAGGTGGCGGCCAGGTTGTTGGCAAATCACGTCGTCCACGAACAGCTTTTACTTCCCAGCAATTACTGGAACTTGAAAGACAATTTAAAATGAATAAATATCTGTCTAGACCAAAGAGATTTGAAGTAGCAACAACATTGATGTTAACAGAAACACAGGTATACATACTCATTTATTTTATGTTTAAAAGATATATCCAGTAGCTTATATTAAATATTCATGTATTTAATAAGGAGCGAAATAACTTATACCTGTCTGTAATGAGGATAATAGTCAAGAAATTTCAAATTAAAATCCTTGGCGATTACATAGTAGGCTATTCATTATAGTAGTGACGGGTGTCGCGCGCCAAGAAGACCACGCTTACTCTTTTCGAAACACATGATGGTACCTGGGGGAGTACAAGAAGTATATTGATGAAGCCTCCATCAACTATTTGACCGAACAATTTGTGTCATAATCGAAGACTATTCTACTTGAAAGAGATAATTCCTGGGAATTTTACTATGTTTGGAATGAGAATAAGTGAAATGTAGAATTTAAAAATGTAAATTACCAAAATAGATCTTGCTGAATTCAATATTTAACTCTTGCAATTTGTAGTTAGATATAATATATCACTGGAAACAATGTTATGAAAATGAGAATGATACCTTTAACAAGACAGTGTATGATTATTTAAATATATTCAATTGTTCACCTTCCCAGTTTTGTCTTCTGGACTCATTTTAATTTATCTGTAACTTAAATGCTTAATGAAGACAGCAATAGTCTGGACACATCTTATAACTGTTGCAATCTTTACCCAGTTCTTGAAACTAACACTAAAAACACAACAACTTCCCCTCTGGCACATAATAGGTCATTAGGCGCGTGTAAATGGAAGTTGAAATGTGGCTCTAGTTTGACTAGCTGTGGTGAAAAGTCACGTCCCTTGCCCATCCAGATTTAACTAACAAATACTGGACATTTAAAAGAAAACATGAACCATTGTTACAATGCTACTATTGTCTTTTTCCCTTAAATCACTTGAAGAGGCATGAAGGCACGCGCCTTGTCCACGATGAACTCTTTCAGAGACCAATCGAGCATGAGCCGCTTCACATGCATGGACCATTTTGTAATATTTCAAATGGATAGAAAATCTGGCACGAGTGGCCAACCAAGAAAAGACCAACATAAAAACAAATATGACGTGTCATTAAATGGATAATGTCCCCTTTCAATAGTTTGTTTTGCTAATATAAGAGATGTTGCGATGTTGATTTTAAACGACACCTCTATCAATGTGTCATCAAATCTAAAACAATAGTTCCCTTATTTCTTCTCATCGCTTATTTATGGCAGTTATGAACAATATCCAAATACTTCTGTTGACATTAGTTTGATCGTCGGAATTGAAGGTTTTCTCTCCAATGAAATGCGAATTTGTTCGGATAATAATTCAAACTATGTAACAAAGAGAACTCTTTTCTATTATTTGACAGCCATATTTGTAGGAATATAACTCTCTTGACATGAAGTTAAATAAAGTCATTAGTGAACTTCCTATCTAATAAAGGTATATTGATATAGTAACATGGCAAGATGTCTAAATTATCGTTATTTCAATGAAAGTCGCATTCTTTTAATAATTTCATATTCTGAAATATTGACTGATATGTGACTTTCATATAGAAATAACAGTACTCAGTTTGACAACCGACGTTCATGAAAAATTTCTGCTTCAAAATGGTAACGGAGCAGTTTCAACATTCAAGGTTTCGATATTTTGACTCCAAGCCTTCCTTATTTGAAGACAGTTGGTATTGGTTGGTTCTCGTAATATCTTGTACATCACTTGCAATATTTCCTTTGAATATGTTGGTAACTGCACCATGGTAATTTTTGTTAAGAAGTGATTATTGAAAAGTATAAGTTTATCGTAATTTAAAAGGCGATACTTTTGATATTGAAATGCTTTGTCTACAAATCGGAAAAAAACAAAGCCAAACATGAAACAAGTTAAAATATTGTTGAAAATCAAGTTATAGTCAAATCAATAGATTATTTCAGTAGCCCAGGGCATTTGTTGGTGATTTGCCGTAGCAAGAACAGGTGAAAAAATTGCAAGCTAAATTTTGACCAACTTTTAAAACTTTATTGATTTACGATACCTTTCCGCGCGAAAAGATAACTTTTAACATCCGTGTTTCTCGTGCTAGCCTTTCATTGTAGTCAAACTTCAAAGATTGCAAATGTTCTGGGTCATTGGTAACAGTTTCAACGATAAATTTGACTAAAAACCTTTAAGGTGATATAATTGCAGACAGTATTACTGTTAACACCATGGTTTATATTAGATGTTAGTGAATATCTGTTGCATATTTATTGGAAACATCTAATGTGTCGGTAGCATCACCCGTGCATCATTTTATTGAATTATTTCTTGATGATCTTGAAAGAAAATCTGTTAAGTTACTAGAAACTCAAAGAGGTATAAATTAACCGTCTTGAAGAAAGTGACATTTCAATATTTTAATCATTGCCTTAATGTGGGTGAAAGACAAATAAATTTCGGAAATTTCCTAATTAACGTCTATATTTAAATCGATCTTTTCCTTCAACCTGCTCCGTTTAAGGCAATTTAATCAGCGATCTGAAGTAAGTTATCTTTTCGTCAATGTCATAAGCGACTAAACACGTCCATTAGCCAACTGATTGCTTTTACGCACCAGTTAACGAATAATCTCGCGTGATTACCGTTTAACCACACGCCCTTCCTTTATCAATCAAATAAACTTTGATTAAAAAAATGTCAATTTCTTGAAGATGAAAGTTTCAAGAGCTTATTAATTTAAGCTCACTTTATTTAATGTTTTCCTCACTTCATCACCTTAATCTGTCAGTTAGCTGTGAAAATTATCAACTAAACTTCCTTTTTCATCGCCTTTTGAAACCACATTTTTACTCCCAATAAAAATGCGGTGATAAAACTTGATTTCGATGCAGAATGCTTTATATTAAATCGCCTTCGTACAAAATAAATAATAAGGAAGGTAAATTGACTTTTGTAACATATAGAGAGTCCAAGAGTCTGGATTAGAACATGAGAGATTTCGGTTGTACTTATAAAATTTTCCAGAATCATACCCAAAATGAGAAAAACTCGTACTGCAAAGCAATGGGCCCAGCAAAGTTTAGCCTTACAAGTAGTATTGAACATGCCGATCTTGAAAATAGACTTATATCTCATAAACAAGCGTTAACGCTAAAATTCATTTGAGGAAATTTTATCTTTGAACTAAATAAAACTACAGTTTGACTTAAATGATTTCTTCCTAATGAATAGGTATATAGCAACCAACACCAGGGCCACGCGAGCTTCTTGACAACCATGTTATGTACATCAAAGGGAAGGTACTGTAGATATGATAAAGGTATATGTTAAGATGGATATTATACAACATGTAGAAAGGTAAACGTGTTAGTAAGAGGTTTATCACCATTATCCCTATCATAAGTCAACAAAATATATTTAATAATCTTCAACCTGTTACCTGTCTTATCACTTTCCACTTGGTCTGAACAACTTGGATCTGTTAGTCGATAGAGAGTAATGCTGAATCTCCGCGATGTGTGCTGGTTATATCATTGCTTCGCCAAGTAGGCCTGTACACCATCTGCAAATTATTATGGCCTGAAGATAATGGAAACATGTATAGTAAAGCCAAAATAGTCCGAGTATATTAAAATGTTTGCATGGTTGTATGGGATAAGGTTTTTTTTTTAAACAAATGCGATTAGTTTTTTAATAGATCAGTAAATAAATGGTTGGAAATTTTCTGGAAAATGTACAAAACACACCGTGGTATGTTCTGCTCACAATTTCATGCAATGTATATCAGGGTTCATGGACAGTCTGTTACACCCTCTTCAACATATGTCAACGGTCTGCCAAGTTTTCTGGGAACAAGAAAGGATTGAAAGACCCCTTCCACCAGAGCTTGCCATATATCAACCAAAATGCATACAATTAACAATAAATTGTTTCTAAATCTGAACTGGGAATTATCCATAATCTAATATTAAATATGAAAACAATAGAAGATTTGTCTGCTCTTGGTTTACACTCTGGTCATTTTGTTGATTTATGGATTTATGTTGACGATATAACATACCTGTGTTACAATATGGCTACCTAGTCGTCATACCTGCTCGCTTTAAAACCATCAAATCAAAATACACCCTTTGTTGTCAAGATGCTTTCGTTGTAATGGGTTAAATTCGACGAAATACCAACGGAGTTTCACAAAGAAAAAAATAACTCTCTGACTTTATTAGGCTTAAATGGCTCAATTATGTAGCTTTACGTTGGTATAAATTGTTTATAAATTGTTTTAAGATTTAGATTCTCTTGAAGAAACTTTGGTTAATGTATAACCAGTAAATAAGGTCGATTTGTGTCGGGATTAGATGTAAAAACCAAGCTACACTGCGTTTACAAATTGAAATTAAATTTATTTTCTGTTGGCTTTCTATTCTTCTAGAATATAAATTGGTAAGATAATTCTCATGTGGTCCCTGAAAAACTATCATTATTATTTAATCAAACGACTTCAATCCACAAGAAGAATTTAACGTCCGTTCTTCTTCAAACAAAGCTGCAGCTGCACCATTAAAATAATTCTTTCTCGTTTTGTAATAGCATTTACCGACTCAATCACAGCCTGACTTTTGGATGTTAATAATAAAATCTCAATCTAAAACATTATGAAATGGTAAAAAAGTACTAAGCAAATAACGATTATTCATTATACAAATAATATTAGACAGAAATACCAAATTTGATGAAGATTTGTATATTGTTAGATCATAAGTTGGTACTCTTTATGTCCTGAACTCTACATATTATCATTAAAAACACTCTCAATTCACATTAACTACATTTCAGAATGACTAAAATTGGTAAATGATTCATAAATATTGAATCGCCGATATTTGTGAAGATATCTAAAATGTGTTCAAAGATTGCGATCTATTTCCTTTAAGACATTTTCATTGTATACTTGGATCCTACCAAAATCTGGCGATGGTATGGAATTCTGCCATGTTATTGTATTGTCTCTAATGAGAAACCCACAACTGATTCCGATTCTATTTTGCTTTGTTTAGCAATAATACTAGTTATCATATCAAAAAGTTTTTTCTTTATTTTTGCAGGTCAAAATATGGTTCCAAAACAGAAGAATGAAATGGAAACGTAGCAAGAAGGTTGTAAATGAGAATAAATCAAAGGATGGAAAATTAAAAGTAAACAATACAAACGACACTAAAATGGCGCGAGTAACAACCAACAGTGAACATGACTTTGATGATGCTGAAATGTCGGAGGAGGATGACGACGATGATTTAAATTCTCAAAATATTGATGTTACGGACATTGAGGACAACGATCACGACGACAACACTCGAGCAATGATCTGTTTTCCACAAAGATCACCGACGGAAATGGAACATTTGAATCCGAACCTTCAACCGGAAATGAATGGACGATGTAATATAGTGCAAGCCGCACATGCATGAAATTACAATATTGGGAAGTATGTGTGTTTATAGTGTGTTTTATATCATCGGGAATTAAAGTCTCAATAGAAAATGTACATGGGTGTAAATTTCTTAAGAGTGCGTTTCATAGCTCGGGTCGTTTAATGCAATGATGTGCTGAATTTGTTAATTGCGAGCGACACAGTCAAAGTAAGATAATAATTGGTGTATACTGAAAAAAGCAACAATATATGAACCCAATTTTACTAGCATCCATTGTTGCTTAAGACATACTTAACAATAGGATGAATAACAAAACGATATTATAGAGTAGTCTATTAAAAGATCGTGATGTATCATTCCAGTCTGAAATATGCATCAAACGACATATATGTAAAGTATCTAATCATATACGATATTACAATTCATTCCAAACTGTAACATTCACAAATATAATTCTGTATATTTGTATATTGAATATTTTAGACCATAGTCTTTATTTATTATTATTTAGTATTATGTTGTTATGAAATAAAATGTTTAGAGTACTGACTACCTTGATTCCTCCATATACTTGTAGTGTACTTATGTGGTGAAAATATGTATCCATCTTCCAGTTTCAGTAATGTATAAAATATATCCAGGATACAGTTCTCTCAATACTTTCTTTACTATACAGAATGTCAATTCTTGATACAGAATTGAGATCGTATTCAAATGCATTCTCCTCAAAAATAAAATATATCTGCATATTTATTGAGGGATTCACCTTTTTATATAATTATTTGAAAACAAATCCAGAACTATTTCGTTCTTGCAGATTTTATGAGAATAGCGATGCAGTTTTCCATTATATTTGGATGACCGAAACCTATTACTCAAAATGTCACGTTCTTCGTTCTTATACCTTGACTGCAATAACCACGATTCTTGTATTACGGAATGCGATGACCCGAATGGAAGGTATGCAAGAGAAGATATAAAACCGATGAACCTCAGATTATGGTCATAAAAAATAAATACAATTGCCATAAAGCCTAAACAAAATTTGGTGCTTAAAAAGGCCTTCAAGATCGACAGAGTGAATGCCACGTAACCAGGTTTTCAACATCTGCTTGTATTCATAGTTGCGTAACAATAAATTTGAATATTCTGGAACCCGAAATTCAACTTGTAGTCTGAACATTATTTAACATCCAAAGTACCAAAAGAGAGTTCATCATTGTATATATATGGAAATCTCGAAATTTATAAACTGGATTTTACATTTACATTCATATGTTCCATGTAATGTTCTTAGTCTCTTACCAAATTACCAAGGGAATACATTTATATACGAACAGGATACAGCTTAATCGACACACTCAAGACAAATTTATTAGTTTTTGACTACATTTGCAGCAAACTCGAAATTGTGCTACCCTATAGTATCAGCAAAGGATAGTATCGAAAACCTTACTTTGTTCTTGAGGGAGGTGGGGCACTAAAAACCATAACCAAAATTGACAGGAATTAACCTTGAGTTGATACACAAATTACGTGCCACATGAAATACTGTAAATCAGTTAAAAACTTTCACCAAATTAAATACGAATCACCATAACCTTGGTATCGACCAACAATAATCAAGACATTTTCAGTCAAAAGGTTTTTCAAAATGTAGCGCTAATAGTTGAGTATGATATCATACGTGATACTTTAAGGCAAAAATAACAGTCTAACAATAAAATTTTACCCAATCATTACAACAATTAGTAGGCATTCTCTCTCACTTACAATCACCACATTATAAATGAAAAAAAAACTCTATCATAATTCTAGTCAGCACCAGATAGTACCCGACCAATAGGGCACAATAAGCCATTTACGAAGTTGAAAAGAGATGAAATCGTTTTCCGATCAGCACGAAAATCGAGAGGCATAATCTTTGCATTGGTCAAGCCCACAAATAATAAATAAGATAGCTTGCTAGTCAAGATAACATACACACACTACTAGCTGTCAGAAATGATAAAATCTTTTGTGGCTTAATAACGAATTTTCAAATAATCATCTAAAAGTCAAGGCAAAAACCTGAAACAATTCATCAAATTATCATCAAATTCAAACATGAGCGATGTCTCATCGCTGTACACACAAGGGCAATAACATGAAACTGTTCATCCGAATATGGGCAATTTCTTACTTGACTGAGATTTCATCAATATATATGTGCATATTCAGTTTCATCAAGATTGGATAAAACTGTAGCCTCTATCGTGCCTACAAGGCAAATTTGACGCGTTTTCTAAGTCAAGGGCAATAACTCTTAAACCGTTCATTCGATTATTACCCATTTCGAACTTGACTGAGATCTCATCAATATATATATGCATATTTAGTTTCATCAAGATCAAATAAAAACTGTAGTCTGTATCGTGGATACAAGTCAAATTTGACGCTTTTTTTATTCAAGGGCAATAACTCTGAAATCGTTCATCTGATTATTACCAATTATGACTGAGATCTCATCAATATATACATACATACCTATTTTCATCAAGCTCGAATAAAAACTGTAGCCTGATTTCACTAATGATTTGGCCATTCTCTTATTATATGATTCCAATACGACACATATTCATCGTTCATATGAGGCCCTGGTCAATTTGTGTTATGTATTATAGAATTTCATATCTTATAGTGCTATGAAAATGAAAAAAAAATTCACATATAGCAATTATTAATAGGTCCAAGAAGAAGTTCTGTAGATACAGTAAACCATGTCGTACCACAATCATCTGACCCCTTTATCATCAACTAAAGTGTTAATTATAAACAAAAATAGCTTCTCACTTTTCTAATAGCAGGTCAGAGAGACGACTAAAATGGAATAAGCGTCTAGTTGTTAACCTATAGGCAAAGTATGCGATGGACTATGTTAAGAATGCCTCGACAGTTTAACAATACGTAAGAAATTATGGAGGAAAAACGTAGAATGTAAAATTCAATTCGACAGAAGACGAAACTGCTAAATGACGCCTTCTTATTCTGGATAATAGCTTAAGCGTGCGAATCGCGTGTATAATTATTAATTTAAGCAATAAAAATAAAGGAAAAAATAAAGAAAATCAGTTTAACAAGTGAACATGTTGCATGTATTATAAATCTTAGTTAAAAACTAGAAAACAAACAGAGTAAAAAGTCAGCAATTATTAAGAGTTTAGTAATCAATAGCAATTCTTTGTTTAATATTAGCTCAATCTTTGCTAAAGGAACAAAATAATTGCCTACTTGTCGCTCCAAATAGTCAACAATAAAATAGAATGATTTATGAAATTGGCTTTTATTGACACTAGAAAATGTTAGTGTCCCGTTGGTGGACATTTTTATGACAAGGGTACATTACTCTAATCAACTCCGACCCTCCGCCTTGTTAGGCACCACTGATGATCACATTAGTGATATGAGATTGTTTTTCTGGCAAACATAATATCATTTTTCAAACGTCTTGTAGCTCGATCAAATAGTGTTAAAATGGAGTAGGAAATAAAATGGTATTGATCTCTATTTCAACACGTCCGCATTTGATTGTCGATTGGTCATTAGACTGAATGGTTTTGTCCATAGAGGGCGCTCAATGTCAAGAGTATTTTGACATCCGGTGCTTAATGTGGCGTTGATAATAAAGATGACTTATAGGGGAAAAACACTGATTTATCTTAGAAAAATAGTGTGAACATTAAGCTAAGTGAGGGCTTTTACTGTAATTACTACACTGATAGTTCGCTTCAACTCGTCATTTTAACTTGTTTGTTGAGAATCCAATAGAAATTCGATCTTTTGATTGATTCGGCTATTAGCAAATTGCTCTCTTCAAGAATGCTCAAATTCATTTCTCACTTGATTTACGAGTATTTTATGAATCAGTGATATAAATTTTGTTTTATTCTGGAATATTTGTGTATGAATGAGTTGAAATGGGTGTAATAATATGAGTTTACAGGCCATTATTTCTAATCGTATTTGATATTTTAACACCAATATATCATAGAATATCGAGATTAAATATCGTTAGATATCTTCTCTTTCTAACCATTACATATTTTATTACTATTTATTAAGGATTACTTTAATATTCTCATTATCTACAGACATGCATTTTCAATCAATTTATGTGCAATGGGTTGGAGAAAAAAGTATAAATTGTTAAATGAATAGCTGCATTTATATGTTTACATCTAACTGTTTTCTTAAAGCATAGAAAATAAATCTCTATCTTTTATAACTGTTCTAAACCATAACTTTTGTTTCATTCATTTGCGACACCACCACAGATAAATGCAAATGCCCAAATGACATAACTTGTCACGAAAAGACATAGAAAATATTAGATTAGGTTACATTCTTGTTGTGTTTTTTTTTGGGGAATGTTCATGTGTCACATTGGTTTTTTGCTGAACGTTTATTTTTTACATTGTTTTTTCAAGAATTATTCGGGTATTCGTGTTAAAACAACCTGCTATTGGTGAAGACAACAAAACTTATATTTGCCATTTTAATTGTGAAGATTCAATCATCTATTTAAATATTTCAAATGTTTTTTTTCTGAAAAATAAAGGACAATTACTTTTATTTGATAGAAATCGAAGGAAAACCGCGAAAATATGATCTCTTAATTCTGATATTAACATCAAATTCATAGATAAGAGTCGGAAAATATTAACCAAATATTTCTGAAGAAATCTCTTTCAAAAATTAATGATGGGTTACTAACTCTTAACGATTAATTTAATATTCACTGCATATAATACTACGTCATATGTGATTTAATTAAGGCCAATGATTTCCAGACGATTGAAAAATGGTAATAGAGTATTATATTAATACACTTAGAAAAGACTTGTATTCGATATGATTTAATTAACGAGCCCATTTTTATTAGACTCTAGAGTATTCAACTTGTATCAACACCAAGTTTAACCCTTTCCGATTGTCTTCAAACTTTCACCACAATTACAGTAATCAAATCACACTAAACTGTTCATTTTCACTCTTAACTTTATTCTCTTTCTTTAAATTGATTTACCGTCTTTCTCAACTGATTATGTATTCATCCGCAGACCACTTCAAATCTCTCTTCTAAAGCTTCCAGTAGATGTTGAAATTCGGGGCCATATTTAGGTTTATGCAGGTTTATGCTAATGAATTCAATTGGCTTTTAAATTCTGGTTAATTATTTGATTAGCGGCAGTTGTTCAATTAATTTGCTTGATTTTGTCGTTGAATCTAATTAAAGAGAATAGAGCGGTTGACTAGAGACAAGACTTATTGATTAAGAAGTTTTTATTATAGCGTCTTTTATTTCCAGTTAGTTATCAGTTTTTGATTACAGTATAGAAGGCTGAACTAGTAATCACTTAGATTAAATTGATACTTCATCTAAATTAGATAATAAGCCTCTTCAAATTCCCCGCTATTATAGAAAATATTTCTTAATTCGTGCATCTCCATCACTTTGAAGTGTAGTAGTCATAAGAAACTTTCTTGTGTAAGTGGAACTTGGGGAAGTTTAAATACAAGAGAACAAAATCTCTGGTCAAATGATGATGGTCACCATAACATATCTTTTCCGTGTCGTGTTGAGGGCGCCGGTTTGGCTCATCAAGTTACTTTGCTCCGATTTGAAGAAAACCTGTACCAGGTGTAAGCATATAACGGAATATTATTTGGCACAAACTTGCAGCAAAGATCCGCGTAAGATTTTTATGCGTAAGAAGATTATACCATAATAGAGTTTATCTTAAAATATGTAGGTCAGAGTCATGGCATTTTCAATAATATCGTGATGCAGATCATATACTGAAAGCAATGACTGTCTGAAAAGAAGACGTATTCTTCGCCAACTCTCGCATAGTCAATCACAGCGGAATTGACGTCATCTTTATTAAAATAATGGATCTTTGGATACAGTTGAAAGTCGACGTGGCCAAATTCGGAAAAAATCATCGGAATTTGTTTCAAAACGGCATAAATAGTCACTGGACGTCAAGAATCGGACATGTTTCTGATAGGCTGTTAAGAACGTTGGCACCCATCTTGCCAACTGGATGGTGATAATATGCTCAACTCTCTCGTGATAAATGCCCACAGCAATAACAATCATTCTGTCATGCATCTGATAATATAATATTTTGCTTAAAGGTTACTGTTGAAGGCCTGTCTCAATCGTCACAAGATGGTATCGTACAAAGACAATAATAACACTATAGTTTTAGTTCTTATGTTTATGATTCATTATATGTAGCCTACTTCTCAGCCAACCATCGTACAAAATATTAAAACACACTGTGTTTTATAAACATCTAATCCAATATTTTTTTGTTTTTTGGATTGCGCCTATGATTTCAGAAACGCCATGGAAACTCCCTTCAATTCCTACTGTGTATTCCGCAATTTTAAGGATTTAATCTGCGCTTAGATGAATGCTCGGTTTAGAAAGAATTGTTGACAAACACCTCTTCATACTATTTATATCAAGGAAGGAATAAGCAAATATACAAATACAATATGATAGCGGAACAGAACAACAGTTGACATTGCATAAAATGGCGCTTTACGCTTGGCAAACTAAATGAGCTCTTAAAACGACTAGAATAGGCGAGGTACGGTGTGGGCACAATTCGCTTATACCATTTTCTACTGCATCGATTATCGAATAACGTTCCTCGTCTATTCGAAGCTTAATACCCAAGGGCGAACACATGTACACCTTGTATAGTCTAAAATTATAATCTAAGGGAGATAACTGCAGTGACTGCAATAGAATTCAACGATTACCGATACCCCATGTATACAACTAGTCTTTTAAATCTTTTGTGCTCTGTACTATTTCGTATAGTCAAATGGAATGTTGATGAATATTGCGACTTGTACGTAACAAAATAGTACAGAGCACAAAAGACTTAAAAGACTAGTAAACATGGGGCATCGGTAATTGTCTTAGTGACAATATTCATCTGACATAATCACCAAGATCGGATGCCACCTTAGAGGTCGAAAGCTTATTTCCAAACCACAAATTCGCCTAAGGGTGTGGATCATTGGGTTAGCGTTCACCAGTATGAATAGAAACATCTATATTTAGTGTTCTGTTTTTCTTTTAATTTCTTTCCAGAAGCACGATCAAGTCTGCATTACAGAGGCGCATACGAGATGAAATGTAGCTATGTATGTATCATAGAAGTGGGAGATATTCAAATATAAAGGTAGATAACTGCGAATTTCAAAGAATTATACAGACTACCACCATTTTATGTTGGGCACGAACACACATTCAGGCATTGGGGGGAACTTTCATTTGTACACTGATTTTATCTTATAGTGGGTTATTTATAAAATACTGGAAATTGCTTAACAATATTTTATACTTATAAAACAATAAACATCAATATATCGATATAATCTATAATAATATGACTAACACATGTTAACGGTTTTGTCTTTGGTTTTATTGACCATTACCGACAGGGTGACTATTGTAAAACAATTTGGTTACGGGATGAGATTCAAAATGTAAAACATGTTAAAGAATGGGAATCAGATTGACAAGTCCGATTAGGAGCTATCGCTGAACGTTAAATGAAGTAGAATAATATTATACAATGCATACAATTTCACAAAACCACTAGGATACAAGACGTGAACTTGCACCTTGCATTAGTATTCTGAATATACCAATATTTAATCCATTCAAAAATTCGAATCTTCATCTTTCTCATCTAAAGTGATATCGCCCTATAAATATCTGCTTTATAAGCTAAAAAAGCAAATATTTCGAGCTGCAGCATATTACACTGTAGAAATATCATGCATTGATGATGCAAGTGGCATTTTCTCCTCGTGGTTGTGATCTGTTGGAACCATTATGGGGTCATCACTTGTTTTGACAGCTTCATATGACTCGGAGCCAAGGCAGCATGATTTTATACCAGAATTGGATGATGCAACAGAGAATATTTTATCATACACAAAGGCACCGGCTGCTCCTCCTATCAGTGGACCAGCCCAATATATCTGCAACAAATCGCAAAAGTAAACAGAATAAACAAACAAACAAAAAACAAAACAGGAAAAGAAAACAATGATATATGTGAATTTGTTTTTTTCCCTTTACTTCACTTTTATAACTTTTATATGTATAAATTAGCTTTGTGGATAATTAAATCTGAAATCATCATGAATTACACAAGAAAGACTGAAACAGTAACGTACTAAACCATAAAGTACTGACAAACAAAAGATATTGACAATTGAAATGTGCCCCGTGGGATATCAAAGTATTTACAGTTAGCTTATAAAATATACATTGAATTGAATTAAAATAAAATAAATACATATATATATATATACAAGTAAATACTATTGTTTATTGTTAAGCATGAATAATGCTTGTTGACAGATGAGGTATATAGTTCAGGTTCATTGCTCAGTTACTAACAAATTGTCTACTTTTGCCTCCAGGTACAAATATTTGTTCAAACATACAATTTTGTTTCAGATCGAATAAGTTTATTTTATGCCTATCAGACCAGTCATTCGTAAGTAAAAGTCAATTAAAATTATATAACGATGTTCAATTTGCCAGTTTTTAGATTTAATAAGTTGATTTTATGCGTATCAGATCAGTCATTCGTAAGAAAAAGTCAATTAAAATATACAATCTTACCCAATGTTGTTGCAAGTTACCAGTAATCACTGCCGGTCCAAAAGCTCTAATAGGATTCATGGCGGCCCCTGAAGTGTTACTCTGAAAAAGTTAAAAAACAAAAATATAGCGATGACCATCGTTATACGCCAACAATTGTAATGACAGGCAAGATGTCCGGAGGTTGACAAGAGCTATCAATAAATTAAATACTTCAAGAGCTTTATTCACAACCTTTTTTTAAATTTTCGATTGGGTTCATCCTTAGATAATATTAAACAATTCCACCAAGTTTCGTCTAAATCAGTCAAGAATTGTGTCTTTTGAGGTGTTTACAAGCTAAAGATTGAACAATATCAGAACAAGGGCGATAACCCATATTAAATATTTTTCGATTTTTTTGCTCGCTATTAGGGTTTATCCTTGATTGATTAACCGAGGTTCTTTAAAAATCGGTCGAGAATTGTGCCTTGAACGAGATTTCAAGATAAAGGGCAATAACAAAATTTTCTCTTTCAAAATTCTCACAGATATACTTCAAGATTTAGTTGTCCTACCCTGAAAATATGAAAGTCACCGAATATAAATTGTGCAAGCACTGCTCCGAACAAAATAGCATGTCAAAAAAATGTAATATCAAGGCAACTTATTTTCAACCTGTGTTCAATTTGCCCCCCATCTTTTTCAACCATTCGAGAATTTTGAAAGAGATCAAACAAGAGATACTTTGGGACGTTTCTTTTTAGATATCTATAGGGTACATCATTGGGAAATAATAAACAATTTCACCACGTTTCATCCAACTCTGTCAAGAATTGTGCCATATAGATCTTTAACAAACTAAAAATTGAACACGATTTCAAGAACAAGGACAATAACTCATATCAAATATATTTTGAATTGTCTGATTTTCAATAGGGTTCATCCTTAGGGGATAACAAACATTCACACCAAAATCCATCAGGAAACAAGCTTTTTATCGTGTCCACAACACAAATTCAATTTTAAAGTTGAAAGCCTTTTCAAGAACAAGGGCAGTAACTAAAATATTTTTCAATCTGTCTGATTTTCAAAAGGGTTCATTCTTAAGTGATAACAAACATGGACACCAAATTTTATCAAAATTCATCTATAAACCAGCACTCTATCGTATCCCAATCACATTTTCAAACAAAAATTGAACGCTATTTCAAAAACAAGGGCAATAACTCATATCAAATATTTCGATTTGCCTGATTTTAAAAACGGTTCTTCCATAATTAATAACAAACATTCATACCAAGTTTTATCAAAATCCACCAAGAAACCAGCTCGCTATCGTATCCACAACAATTTTTCAAGAACTCATTAAAACTCATATCAAATATTTTTCGATTTGCCTGATTTTCAATAGGGTTCACCCTTGGGTGTTTACAAACACTCACACCAAATTTTGTCAAAATCACCTTAATGTGTGGGCGCATAAAAACACAACTGTGAGATATTCAATATCCTTAGATTACTAGATGTCACGCCACCCTTTTAGTGCTGAAAAGCAGAAATTCAAAACGTCACTAAGTCCATGATAAGTTCTTTCTTGGACAGCAATGCAATTATTTGCTGTTGGTGTAAAGGGAGATAATCTAAGTAAATCAGTGTGAAAAGTTAGGTTAATAAAACATATCTTCGGATTTGAATCATGTAATCTCAGCTTCAGGGGCCCCAGTGCTTACTACTGCCTGCTCAATAACTTATTATGGTCATGCATTAATAATCAATATAGCGTGGCCCTGAAATCAGGCAGAGCATTGAAATTTATCTAGTATTTAAAGATGAAATAACGTAAAAACATTCATTCACCAAGAATTCTTGAGTAAAATGATACGACGCTGCATACTGTGTCCCTACAATTTAATTATAAACAATGGAGAGCAAGAAAATATTAGACAGTGAAGAAATAGTGAGTGTTATATATTCAATTGTTCAACATAGTAATTTGATTCCAAGTCGATAAAGAAAAATCTAAATAAGGTTAAACTGTTATCTGACCCAAATATCTTCAATCTTAATAAAAATTGTACCTTACTGTTTAATATTTATCAGAATAATGTTTTTGAATGAGGTCCATTATTTTTTTTATCAATATACATTTACTGTGTCATAATTGAACCCAGCAGCAAGTGAACAAAAATGGACGACTATGTAAATCAAATATTTCAATTAAATTATTTGCTTTCTATTTTATTGATGAACCAATGAATATGAACTAAAAATATGTTACTTTGTATACTACTCTGCCGATTCGCAGGAAAGTATTTGGAATAAACTATAAGATTTCCCTGGTGTTGCATTCTCAATTTTTTGCATAACGAGCCTCAACCCCAGACACTTTTACATCATCGATATGGAGACAGCACAAAGTAATGGCGTTTCTTTGATTTAGTGGCCTTGGCAACAAATTGTCAAAGGGGCAAACGGCTCATTTAAGATCTCAATGAGAAGAAATATGAAACTGAGAAGTCAAACCCGAGCTAGCCTCATTTATGGAGAAACGCAGCTTGATTTAAAATGTAACGTTGTTGTGTACAAAGTATGCTGTCGTGGTTATGGCACTGAAGGAACTGGTATAACCCCAAAATACTCAAGACCTGAAGGATTGTTCTTAGAAAGTTTACCTCGATTAACAAAAAAGATCGCTTATAAGTTGAAGTCGTTTAATGAAAGTTTGTTCATATAAAATTGAATTTAGTGATTGTATATGCAATTTAATACTTATAGTATTTGAAATAATGTTTTTAGTGTTTATTTAGATCACGTATTATTTGAAGAAAACCGCATAATCAGATCTTGTTACAAAAATCAAATATTAGCAAAATTGAAACCAACAGCGAATGGTACGGGATAATTACATACAGGTTTGTTATTCGATTGTTATTTTTAAGTTTATATTATATAGTATTTGTTAAAATAAGGAATAGGATTATTTGGTCAAGTGGTTGATCCAATCATATAAGAATAATAGTTCAGATCAATGACTTGGATCTTTTGATCTACTTCCAGCAAACATTATTATATCCAGATTATAAAACCCATTTCATTATACTTGACTTTTAATCAGATTACCCTTGAATCCATAATATACACCGTGCGGTAAAAGATCAAGATATTGAATGGCAAACCCATATATCATGCCAAACCTTTGACAAATCTTATTTCGTATTTTTTGCATTTTAGCTTAAGATTGCAGCTAATCGGCGCCTACTGTACTGTCAGGATACGCAGCACAAACTTTAATCCGAGTAATATTCACAGTATCTTCAACCATTCGCTTCTTCATGAGCCTCTCAGATGTAAAAATAAGAATTTCTAACGAAAGGCAGCTATACAGTCTGATGACAATGGCGAGATCCAACTACAGATCAAATGGTCAGCGGGAAAGCGCCTTACTGTTGAAACAACTGTGGTTTTCCCGCCTGTTAGATAATTGAATAATGTTTCTTGCTGGAAACGTCTAGTATATATATATAAAAAAGTAAGGTCTTTATGACGAACTAAGACTAAGGTGATATAAACTACGCCTCATTGAATTAACCACGGAAGTGTTTTTTTTTACTTGTACAAAATCTATTTATGACAAACTTTTTGTACCAAGGTCCCCTCCGTTTGTTTTAAGGCTGATATCATCTACACATTAAAGAGAACAATTTGTGCTGTGGACATAATGTTTTTGTATATTTTTCGTCTTTCGTTCATTAGTAGTGGTATTCAGGTAATTATTCTTAATAGTATATTCTGGTGATGTCGAAAATTCAAATACCCTGCTACAGAGTTAAATATTAAATTGAATCAAAGTGGCAATTGTCACATCAGGATACGATGTATGTAGAATTTCTAAAATTGGAAATGTTGTACACGGGAATGGTGCAAAAAGAAGCTATACTTTAAATGCCCCCCGATGCACATGAAAAAGTTATAAAGCATAACGTCTTCAAATGGCATGTAGCGATTATGAGTACAATATAGACACAGCTTTATGGAACAACAATCACTGCTAAACCTTTTGAAAATTGGATCACGTTAATCACTTGTTTTCCATTTTATAAAATCAAAATTAAAATCCGACAAGTCCGTCTTCAATTCACAAAACATTCTCTCAGGCTGGTATTCTGGCATCATCAGTAATCGCAGCGTTTGTCGTTTTTGTCGTTCTGCTGAAAAGTTACCCGATCCTCATGATTGATACTCAAGAACTCAAGAAGTGCTAAAGCAGACTACTACAGGCTAGTCTATAAAATCTACCTGTTCGTGTACAATAATGTCCTGAGTATTGTTGATGCAAGTATAATAACAAATACTTACCCCATAAAATATATTCACACAAACAACCAAGCCAACCATAAACGGAATGGATCCTTTGACATCATTCCTGTCTTTATCGATCAGGGCGAATATTGCGAATAATAAGAAAAACGTTATGATGATTTCTGTATATAGAGCTTGCTCGGCTGTGACATGCTTGGCTGGTAGTACTAATCCAAGGTTACCAATTTTAGATGCTGGTGTAATAGCTTTCAATAAAGCAGTACCAGCAACTGAACCTCCTGCCTGAGCAATACTGTAGAAAATAAATCGAACAAAGCTAATCTGACGGTTCACAGCAAAACCTATAAAGCAGAGAACAATCAATACTTTAACTAAACTTCACGAAGGGAAGGTCAAGACGTTGATCCTTCACATCCAATCAAGTTAAATTTTCATGTTAAAAAGATTTATATACCTCTATGAAAATTCAAATCATGTATCAAAAATGAACTAGCTATAGAAGTGGAATATGACGTTTTAATATGACGTTAAAATGTTTTGATGGATGGTGTTGATGTTTAGGCAGCAACTGTCATCGTGAGTTTACAAATAAATATCTTACCTATACTAACAGCTGGGTTAACATGTGCCCCACTCACTGTTAAAAACACCGATATCAACACAGCTATTGTAAATCCTGAAGCTAGAATATTATGTACACTTCCATGCCCACGAGTTCCTTCTTCATGAAGTCCAGCTCCTACAGCAAATATCAACAGAAAGAAACAACCAAGAAATTCCGCCACAACGGCTTTCCAGAATGACGGTTTGCGCAAATCATCAATTTCTTCCATTAGTAGACGTATACACAAGTTCGGTGAAGTGCTATCCTGACTCTCTGTAGTTTTATTCAATGTTTTAACGGACATTTGTTTACAGCGTTTATAACGATAGGTAACAAAAGATCTAAATCTAAATGCTTCAGATGATCAAATGCGGTATTCCAATAAGATCACTTATATTTTCTGCTTGATAATTCACAAAATCCCACAGGAGGTAATATTTCAAAAATCAAAATCGTCAAACGTTAGTTTGTATGTAATATTTATAAGAACGTCTTTGGGTGAGTCCATTTCGACAGTTATATTTTTATAGGTATATTTTGACAATATAAACCTACCAGTGCTTGACGAAAAGAAAGACAATAGTATTAATTATCTAACTGTGAGAAATCGAACGTTTAGCTCCATCCTTTAAGGTTGTCTCTTTGACATCGCGATCCCGTTATTTCACTTAAAAATAATTTCAGCACTCCCCAAACATAATAATAAAAAAGCAAACGGAAATTGAATTTTGGACTTCGAATCTTTCTAACAGATTGTACAGGACAACACCGGTCAATGAGCTTCTCCAATATCTTCAAAATTAGATAATGATTAATTTATGTTCAATGCAAATAATAATAGTTTTATTGCATGCACATTTATTACTTTCATTTTTTTATATAAATAAAGAACTCCATTTGTGGAGTGTCATTTAAAACATATAATTTAAAAAGTGAAAAGTTAATTTAGATAAACTAATTCTTGTCCGAATGTCTAATCTTTTACAAATTACATGATGTGCTTTTGAAGAATGTCATTGTTTCTATTTATATATCAACTTATTCTATGAATTGGTAATTGAGAATTGAATGGATGTGGACTGAACATGATGATACATGATTAACAACATTCATTTTCATACAAAAACACCACTTATATAACACTGAGTACATAAGTGAAAAAATGTATTCATTACGCTTTTATGTGAACAAAATTCTATAATTGTTACTATTGATACTTCAGAGCAACTTATCCCTATTACGTATCAGATGTAATCGAGAGTCTCTGTTCGCCTAGCCCACATTGTCACCCACAAATAAATAATGTCTGGCGTTTCATTTCATGTCGATGTCTACAACCCCGCATAAACAACGAACAAACCTCCAAAAGTTTTGGTTTTCAATCCAAACAGGAATTTTCTTGATGATTTAATTGTTCTTCGAAGATGTACAAGATCAGATGCCAGAACTGCACCTTGCCATCTCCTCTTCAATCTACATATATATATTGCAGTACCATGCAGTACCATGCATAGGTAACGGCACATTTCTGCAGGCAGAATAACATCGCTTAAAAATATTATGATTGAAACTTTAGATGGATACCATCATAAGAGAAACGTCAGATTATTTCTGCTCCTTTGCATTTGCGATTTACAAAAGTAGTTTTGTATCTTTTGGATCATTCACATGACGACAGACTTATTATTACTTGCTCAGAGACTCAGGGGCTCTGCAGGTATTTGTAAAACAATTTCAAATGCAATTATTATTTCAGAAGAAGAGTTATCTCCCATGCATTGCTTTCAGTGTTATCACCTATATCCAATATATATATATATATATATATATATATATATATATATACACAACACTTGAAATATCTTTTTACGCTTTTAAAGACGTCATTTGAAGGTAATAAGGCCCTATGACTTCCCGGTAGGCAGGTATATAAATCAAAAATATTGGATTTGGAGGCAGCCCTGCTCCGTATCGAGTTTATTATATTATACATGTGTATTACTAAATAAATATCCCCCTCGATGATTACTAATATTTTTATTTATCAAACTAAAAGTCGAACATCGGTAAATCATAAATTATCCATTATAGTACTTTAGTTATTCTAAGAATGCCAATCGTGTGATATCGGCTACGTTAAAGGTGAATCGCCGGTCAAATGAGTGTTCGACATAAACTGGGTGTCGAAATGAACTATTTTATCACAAATCAGATTATGCTGAATTTAATTTTTTGTTAAATGTTCTATATATATTTATAATTTATGCGGTCGCGATTCTCATTAGTAAGCCTTTTTAGACTACTTCGTTTTGAGTAGAGTAAATCGTATTCACTGCATCGTGTTGCCCTGTCTTCTATTAGTTTCCAGTGAACTCTGACGACATTATCTATATATATTTATTAGGCTTTTCACTGAATATCTCTAAATGAACGACCACCCGTCTACACTGAGGTGACATTTTCATTCGTTTACGTCACTTTAACGTAATTAACATCCTCTTTAAACATAAATACACAATAGCCATCATTATTTCATTTATTACAGTAAAAAAAATTCATATCCAAATGATTCGTTACATGGAAGAACGATAAAATGTATTCACAAGAGTCTAAAATAGTTGCATTGTCCGCCAGCAACAGTCAAAAATAAATAAAAACAAACATATATACACAGAGAGTATTATATAAAAAGCCAATTTGACAATAAAATGTTCGTGTTTATCGCATTTCCATCGGCCTCGACATTCCTGCTTTCGTTAGTTGTTTGTTGGAATCCACAATTGGAGGAAGCTTGGACCACATAACACTCCATCAGTTCATCGTCACTGGCACTATTTTAATCTATTGTGCAAGCCAGAGTCCGAATACAACCTGCTTGGTAAGATGACCTACTATGTTCAAACGATCGGCGTTATGGCCGGCGAAGGCAAATCAAGGGGCGCCTAATTCATCAAGGTGTCGCAAAAATCCCTTATAACACCTGTCAGCAAAGATCCGCACTTGGCACAGCAGCCCCTATCTTATTATGATTTTAAATATTCAAAATGATCAATAAACAGTGTTGAATCATATTTTTCTTTCCCTTCTCCAAAAGTTTGTGACAACGTCCTCTTTTTCATTCATCCACTTAAAAGCGTATTCGAGAACTACATTTGTAGGTTATGATTTTGTTTTTGTCGTAGTATAACTAGGAGTATCAATTTCTTTTGTGTTATACCATCATACATTCCATTGTAAAGTTATTTTCGAGTGTTTTTAACGTTTCATTTATATCGGATTGTACAAAAGGAGCCACTGCTGTCAAATCCGACATTTGACTTCTACTTTTATGGAACAATCTATTTCTCAAAATATATGGATACTATATAGATGAAAGGTATCACTATCAAAGGGTATCACACCGAGGGTTTACCCTTTTACCACCTTGGAAAATCGCGAGGACATTGATATATGGGATACAACCAGATTTGAACGACATCAAGGAGTTCTTCATCTAGCCCGATCGTTCATCAAGTGCCATTTAAATTCCGTCCGATATGTGCACCTCCTAAGTCCTGTTATCCTTGGTTCGGCTCTCCAGCTTGTCAATATTCGTCTGGCTGAGGGGTTGTATCAGCTGGCTACAGCTAAGCCAACACCTTTGGTGGCTCTGACTGGCTTGAGATAACACCCAGCTGGCTAGCTGCAGCTTTGACCTAAAATACCTTTTGTAATAAGTGTCACTAATATTAGATGGTGAATGATTATCTCCGACTAGGACTGGTCGGTTTCATAACCAAGAACCGTAGATTTCTAATGCAAATTGCTAAATTGGTTGCAAAGTAATTTATTAACATAGACATTTCCTTCAATAATGACATTAATTATTTTAAAATTGACAGTTTTTGCGGAGAATCGCATCATTTACACTAATTGCCGTTGTAAATGAATAGGAGACAAATACTATTTTCATGCATTCGTCATTACAGGTATCGATACAGGTTTGAAAGGTTGGTTGAACCGAGGCAGCAATGATTGAGATATTGAAGGCAATAGTTTTCAAAAAGCAATGCAACATTTCAATCAATATCATCTATTTTCAATACTGGAGTGTTTGGCTAGACGATACGTACACTCTGAAAAAGAATCAAATCTGAATAATTACATGGTAAATGGACTATGTTATACAATTAATGCCATGATTACGATTACACTTCGATTCTGCAGTTGTCATAGTAAGATTGAATGAAAAATTTAAGTTTTATCTAAGTTTCGCAAGTTATGCCATATGAACTGAACTAAATCAATGCGCATCAGTGTATTTAGCTAGGAAGAAAATGTATCTACATGTATTGCAGCAATCGTCGATAACTGTGCATGAAAATGATCTGAAATGGGTTTCATTTGTTCTTTTTAGTTATTAACTATTAATTATTATAAACTTACCTTTACATTCAACCACACCAAGATTCCATTTGTCACATTCATCACATACTACTTTTCCCATTCCCTTAAATCCACGATTGCAAGTAAAATTATATTCAGCACCAATTCGTCTTGAACCGATGGCAGAGTCTAGTAAACCATTGGCTATAACTGGCTCACCTTCACGTAATATTTCTGTCAAATAAAATGGGTGAAAATAGAAGATACAAGTGTCCCCAATACACAACAATACAGAGCATGCAGCATCAACCTGGAAAGAAGATTCCATTTCAGTTCTTCCAGAAAACCTCATCAAATTCCCCAATCACCATGTCCTCTGGGGCGAAAAGTTAATCCTTGCCAAAAACTTGTCTGAAAAAAAGCAAAGAAGAATCCGTTAAGCCTTAGAAATAAACCGCCGTTTCCCTTAATTAAATCGTGAGACTGTACATTACATCTTCAAAATATGTTTTCATTAACCTCATCTATTAACCCTCCTTTAATCGTTTTGTATTATCTATTGTTTCTTTCATTACTATTAGACTGGATTAGTCTCATTGTTGTTGTTCTATTATTACCTGCCTTCCTACTTCATAGCTTCCCCCTTTTTTTTGCTTTTCCTGTTTTTCACCATGTTTACTCCGCTGGAAGCGAACGTTAACTTGTCATCTTTCTACCTACCCTCCTTCATTTCAACTGATGACGACACGTGTAAATTGTGTTGAAACGTTATGTAGGCTACTTTGTTATTAAATATTAAAGAAGTGTGTTATACTAAAATATTTTCCATTGTGTTTTCCGTTATATGTGCTCTCAACTTCTAAATGTCGTTCAAATCTTATCTCAATAAAACTACAGATATTCCTGACTACCACCACATTGGCAACTTCTTAAATTCGCTCTTAACTGCCCTTCTTGATTTACTCAAATCCAAATGGGTGAATCAATAACAAACCTAGTTGCACAATATAAATAAACTTATAGAATTCCTCTAAAAATGTTCAGTTTCATGAAGAATGGCCATTATGATTTTTAACTGGGTTAATCTAAAATTAATCCACTTACTGTCACTGTGGAAAATAAAAGCATTAGAGACAATAAATTCTGATAATTAACTTATACTAATTCAATTAGCATCTATCGTGGGATCTTCAACTTACATAACCTGTAACAGTTACATGACCTCTCTAAAGACTTAACCATTAGAATCATTTTCTTTTAAAAAATTTCTTAAAAATTACACGAAGATCAATGACAAATCGACTTACACTATTCATTGAAGCTGGTAAGTAATACTGGACCAATAGCAAAACCCTTCTGTTCATTATCAATCTTAGTGAGACGCCTGGTCGCTATTGATAGGAGATGGAGGGGGGGGGGCGGTTGGCAAGGGTTTAAAACAAACTACTGCAATTTACTCAAGTCAGTGGAGTAGGCCGGAGGGGCTGATATAATAACAATCGTAAAGACGATCAGACGATAACAGACGATAACAGATAATAACCTGAGACCCCGTGTGTTACAGACACATGCATCAAAGTCTTGTATCACATTCAAAGATTGAAACGCGTTGGTAATCATTACGATCATAATCCCAAATATGAAATTTGTTGTTCAATATTAGGCTCTTTATGTAGATATATTTTTATGTCTGTGAATGTGGTGTGTGTTCTTTCTATGAGTTCTGTAAAATGGTCTGTGAAACGAGGAACCAGAGACTTTGATTTCATAGCAATATTTCATCAAACGCCTCCGATAATTACAAAGGCCCATTTTATTTGTTATTTGCTCGTGTGTTCATTTTGATAATTTAAAGCTAAAAATTATAAATGTTATTCTATCAAGAAGAAACTAGTGATATTGCGAAATCATGAGTATGAGTTGCTTCCAGCTCTTCCATCACTGTTATTCATTGAAAATAAAGAACCCAGTTTACCTTGGTTCAAGGCAGAACAAAGTAAGTCAATACTGATAGTTATATCATTGTTACCTACATTCAACATACGGCAAATTCTACCCCTTCGAGGTAATATTATTACCCAACGGCAATTTTACAGGCAATTTTATCAAGGCAGAGAGATATTTGAACTGTTTATAAATATCACCAAGGCTGTATCAACGAAAATGTCTAGAGGCGACTATCAATAGGTTCTATTGGACTTGATATCGAACAGAAAAGGTTAATATGACAATTATAACTGCATATAGATTGCTTATCAATGCGTCATCATAATTTTACACTAGTCGAACCCTTTTCTATGATCATTACCACGTCTGAATACAAATTAATTGGTTCGTCGTATTATTTTGTTTCGATGTCAAGGCACAAATCGGCACGATACATTTTTTTCATTTCGAGACACTAACTCGAGTGATATTTCCAAGTGAAACTGTGGAGAAGCTCAATGGATAAAAACTCAACCCATTTCTTGGATTCCCTGACTGACTGTTGGGGTCACATGAAATATTTTAACATACGCACTATACTACTTCTAGCTCACAACCCCCATAATGATATACATGTATTTAAATGCACGGTAAAATGACATTAAAACTCTGAGCAATGTTTAAAAATACCAAATTATCAATAAGTAATAAAACAATTTCTTAATCTAAAGCCATGTCGTAAGAGTAAAATTTAATAAGAGAGTCTAATTTATTCAAGTCCATTTCCCCTTTACGCTTGCTCAAATGGTGCAGAATGTAGTGTGGATTAAACAAGATGGATATATTTTTAGATCGAAGTCAAAATAACATTTCGTTATTACAATCTGTGGGAGGGACATTTTCTGAGTGATATATATGTATTATAATGCATCTAATTCGTTGGGTGCACTTAAATTGGTGAGTTGGTGTCATTTTCTCTCCGGGATGTCACCTTTATAGCTTAATGCCATCGTGTTGTACAAAACCCTGTAATTTTGACTATTCTGACAATTACGTCTTTAATTCGGTTGAAATATTCTGATTATTGATGTGAGATTAGAAAGAAAACCTACAAAAGATGTGACATATTTCTTGTGACATAACGGAAAAATATCGGTTGCTGGGAATGACGAGAGATGCAAAACAAAAATAACACCTATTTGATTTGACTTTGTCTCAGAGCGAGATACATGACATGAACACCACAACTCGAAGAAACAGTTAAAGTGAAAAAATACTATTGCTACTGGAGTACAGGGTGCCAACCGTAAATACACGAGAAAGACGTTACCGTGCAAAAGGTTTACATGCATAAACTTACACACGAAAAGATGTAACCGTGCCTACAGTTACCCCAGAAAGATGTTACCGTGTATGATGTTACCGTACATACAGCTACCCAAGAAAAGATCTCAGCATGCATACAGCTACCCGAGAAATATGCAAAAATAACACGAAAGGGGTCAGTTGAATCTTCTCATTTGCTTCATTCATTCAACTGGACCACAGCGATGATTGAAAAATAGCAGTTGCAATCAATTGTTAGTTTCTTGCAAAACATTATAATCTTGTCGGTGTGAGAGGTTGGAACTTGCGACCATCCTGTTGATCGCAATTGCTAGAACTAAATTTGGCAATATCTAGATATTATTGTTATTATTATATCGCATATAATTTAATGAATATTTAATTTCTCATTATCAAATCTGAAACCTCTTCAACTTACAAAAAATCTAATAAAGGCGCCAACAGCCTCGTGTACTACATCTCATCCGTCTTTTACCATTCAATCAGCCAATTTTCCTAATAAAGTATCAGGCCAGTAGATATGAGAATTGTCCTTCTTCAGTCTTGGAAATACACCTACATGATATAACACCAGATCTGTACACATAAAAAACGTTTATTATATGACTGCCTTCTAAGTATTTGCCTGGTATGGAATAAAAGACAAAATAAAAGTCCAAATTCATATATCTTATGAAAACATTATGCATCCGTAATTAAGTTTTAGACGATCAAAAAGAACTGATGATATTGGAAAAATATAAGTTATGTCCTTGATCACATATAATATAATGTTTGAATAGGCTAATACGTTTTTATTTTTATTTTATACCGTTACAGGCAGTGTTATATTCTTTTCTTGGAGAATTCCGTGATGTCATTGCATAGTTGGAAAAGGTTAGTCAGCTAAGTCACTAAGAAACCAAATTGGTTGAAATAATTGAAGCAATCATGTTTAAATAATTATATCATTCGATGTTGACCACAATAAAATTTTCTCCTTTATATAATTTTCTAAGTTTAAGACAGGAATTTTTTCAACTGATTATCATCAGACATGAACAATTTCTGCCTGATAGATTTATGAAAATAACCTTTATTTAATGAGGCAAAATATGGACAGCTCAAAATAGATATTTAATGATCACTTATTATTACTATGTTTTTGAAACAGGAAGAAGTGTTAGGGCTTTAAAGCAATTACTAATGATTTAGTATAATATGTCTAGCAGGAAATAGCTCTAGGCTACTTTTATTTGGGACATCATTTATTCAAACAGTTGTCTCTTTCAGAAAAATTACGTTATTGAGAACACATCTTCAGCGTATTTAAACATTATATGATTCAAAAGTAACGTTCAATTGCTCTTTTTGATTTATTTCAAGATTATTTATAAGAATTATTTTTAATGGAGGCGAGGTCACTGTTATTCCTATTTTTATCAAACCTGATTTTAATCATAGGAAAAAATACACTAATTCCACAAAACTGATGACATATTATGAAAACAGTGAATCACTCTCTAATACATATTGCAAGTTTTTTAAAGCTTGGTTTTTAAGTGGAGAAAGAACGATCTGCATAGCACACTATACTACTAACCACTGTTAAAAGTAAAATAAAATGATTTTGTGGATTATATGGACTCGAACCACTAATTCATTTTCCACCTATTTCCATGTAAAATCCGAACATTCAATCTTCTATAACTTTTGCCACAAATCTTGTTGAAAAATTTCCAATTTGTCGCAGACCAGTAGACCACCAGAAAAGTAGACCACTACATTCTATCAAACTCTGGCTGGCTGTCACAACACACTAACCAACTATGATTAGAATTATTCTTCCGCCTACAAATCTCCCATCAACTCACAAAATCTGAAAGAAAATGCAATTTCAGACATCCAATTCCAAAAATTAATCAAAAAATAGGCATGTTAAACCTCCAAAGGCAGGGATGAAGAGGACTGCTTAAATTAGATCGGTCTATATTCCTATATTTGCATAAAATTTTATAGTGGACTGAGTCCTACATGGTAGATTTCTTCAGTTTATGGCTTCATTGAGCCACTCCATTGTTGTTTGATGGAAACCACTTACATTCGGTTGATTCTTTATAAGTTGTAAATTAATTATTTTTTTTTGGATATTAAACTTATGTTTCATAGATAATTGTCAGTTCGATATAATGCATACTTAGATAGAAATATTTCCACATTATCTAGAACAAACATTCAAAACAAACATGTCCCGATTTCATAATGTAGTGTGGGAAGGGGGATAACTCGTGTTATTATCGGGATCATATCCACCGATTCAATAGCATCTTCTTTCCATATTAAGTCATGAAATTCAACTTTCTACAACATTTTCCAAAAGTAATGTTCCTGTGTGTTCCATGAAAGTCTGACCAAAACTACGTATCTGGTCAAAAACATAATATACAATCATTACTGCAGAATTTAACTGTGGCCCGAGTCCTTCCTTTAGCGTAGCCGGATTATCGTCATAATGTAGGTCACACAATTAATATCCTGATCACTATATACACTAAATAAGGAAGTTTTTGAATATGTGAAAATGGTACAATATCAATACGGGCGGAAGAAGACATAAACTTGTCATGTCCCAGCAACTTACCATCAATACCGGAATGGAATTAACTAGCAAGTCATTGGTTCATTGTTATTGAGTGTTCTATATTGTAGGTAAGTAAACGACAACTGCTCTAATTATAAGTAGACCTTCTATTTAATACACTGGCAGACATGTTGACATAATCTTCATCCACCCATAACATATTTTACCACGTTTATATGGTTTGTCGAAATTTATAAAGGTAACGTACTGGATTAGTAATCTAAGTTGCGATTTCAATAAGGGGGATATTTACACACGGTAAATTTCCCAGCAGATACAGAAGTACTACTGTGACACAGTTTATATAAGAATCCCCCCTGGACTAAGTTAACTAATCATAGCTTTCATAACACAAATTACACATTAGTGTAGGCATGAATTGAACGGAATTTACGATTTCTTTCAAATGAAAATGAATCCCTAGAAGTCAATTGAGACCCCCCTAAACAAACTAAAAATAGATAATAGATGATTAATCGACTGGACTCCCACGTACTATTTATAGATCAGTGAAAATATTTAACAAAATAAACAGTAGTTGCTATCTCATATTCTAGTTTGAAACCATCATATTATATAGTTATCAAGCGTTCAACTGAAGCTAAGAAATGGTAAGACTTAATCTTAAAATTGTTAGAAACAGCCTGCTATACCACAATTTAATTATTCGATATTTAACTTATGCGATCAATGAAATAATCCTACGTTTCGAAACGGAAACTAACAATAACACGTATTTCTATACACCATTTTCTCTTCATATTCTTCAAACAGGATGGTAAGCTCCGTGTATTAGGCCTACAGTTTCGTTCAGATATTAGATTATGGTTCTCATTTTCATAATCATTTGAAATGTCATTCATCTGAAAGGTAAATTGTCAGGAAGGAAAGATGTTCAGTAGTATCATTCATTAGTAATTTATTGTCGTTTCAGTTGAATGAAAAACCTTTTACGTTTGATGGGGAATGCGAACAACAAGATGAAGCACAAACATAAAAAGCCAGTCAATCATGAAAATATCGACGTGAACAGAAGCAAAACATTACGAGTATTAGAACAATTGAAATCAGAGGATTCAAATCATCTGCAATCATATCCGGAGCTTATTATTCATTCCAATAGCAATATGGATAGAACGGATCATCAAACAGAATCAATTCCTAGCAATAACAATGTTATTATCAATCATAGGTTTTCTTCAGCACCCCAGCTCCAATCCTCAATTACCTCAGATAATGTTAAGATACGGAAGGTGTTAAAAGATGGACGAATTGTGAAGGAAGTAGTATCTTGTGATAATATTGATAAATGTGAAAATGCGGTGCATGTCAGGGCCAATAACTCCGAATATCAACAACAATCTAGTGATCTCAGTGAACAAAATGAAACAGACTTTGGATTCTTGGCGGGCTGGAGAAATAATGGATGTAACGATATTGATATAAATATTCCTTCTGAGTCAAACAAAGCTCCTCCGTCTGAATACTATGCTGAGGGGGATCAACCATTGACCGTAGAAGATAGTAAGTGATAATATACTGGTCTTGCATATTGCTCTTTTAAAATGCATTAATTAGATTACAAACATTTTTTCATATTGCACAGTAAAATATTTCTTGCAGCATATCGTAAAGAGAAATTGTAAATCGACGTATATATTCTGTTTATTTTCTGACTTAATTTTCAGATAGCGCGGATGCCAGCACTAAGTGAAAAGAATAACAATTTGATTATCTCCATCTTATTAGTGCCTTCATAATTTTTTTCGCTTTTTCAGTGGATAGGCTACAAGCAATGGGTAAAAATTATACATCAGCTAAATATCATGCTTATGTGAACTCTCCGAAAGAATATTTTTCTGATGCTAAAATCATAGTAGAGAAATTAGAAAAACCACCATACAACTTTAAGTTATTTCTCCCTGAGCGACAATTATTGTGTGGTTCTTATGAACTGGAAGCAAAGTCTAATATAGTTGAAAACAGGCAAGTATAAAACATATTATATTTTTCCATAAAAAATCAATGATCAGGAAATTTCAATGTTTTAAGCCATCAACTTTATTGCAATATGATCACTTGGAAATTCTTTCTATTGCCTTATCAATAATACCTTTAAATCTATTCCAGGTGCTCCGGCAAGGTGATCTCATTACTCGGTGAAAATTATAAAGACTCTGAAGCATTTCATTTTATCAATTATTTTGCAAAATCCTTAGATCCAAGTAAGTGATGTATTTAAACCTCGGAGCAAATAACGAAAATACCAATTGATCGAAGTATTTTGGTCTAGTAGCATATGGAATAGGGAAAAACACATCTTAATTATGAATTCACTATTACCTGGACTACTTTGCACACTGACTTTTCAACTCCCAATTTTCTTTGAAACCAAATTATAGTATTATATAGTATCAAACAATCATTAGAGCTCATATTCAAACAGTGTGATGAACATTTCAAAGTTTCTCCTATTTCAAGAATCAAGTGTTAAAATTTAATTTAATTTGAGCACTATTTAAAAGTAATTTGCTATTTTAATTTAATATTTTTCAGTATCGAAAGAAGCTAAACTAATACCAGTTTTAATGGATGAAATCGACCAAATTCCTCGTATTCTGAAGGGCATGTATCTAATAAGATATTATAAAGACAGTGATAGAGGCTTCTTCTGGGATAAATTATCAAATTCAATCATAACGTGTAAATCGTGTCCTTCTCGTCTGAATAGAATAACATGACGTGACTACACTGCTTCAACATTCGAGAGTACTACTGTCATGAAAGATCACAATTAACTGATCATGCATGACTTGTGTGTTTCGTTATATACATTTGTATATGGTCATATTGGCAATTCAGAAAGTTTCTTGCCTGCTTTTATTTCTCCATCCGTATTATTTTTTATTTTTGTTGATGTCTATATTGTTTTGTGTTATCTAAAAGATATGTGTAAAATATTCTGTTCTGTTAGTATGTTTTATGAACTAATAGCTGTGTATTTCCACAAAAATGGACTTTATCAAATGGAAGTTACCAAAAGCTTTAACAACAGATCGATCTGTAGTCCTGTAGGTTTCCTCAAGAATGTATAACAAACCTTTAGCCATGTTCCAAGGTACTAAAATTTGGCCTTATATATATTGTATGAAATTTAACCAGTAATAGGTTGTCATTCACGAGCATTGGTAATTGAAATAAATAATATTTTTAAACGCAGTCATAATTTACAATTTTCATATGTTCTAGGTCTTTATAGTATCCTGCAAAAGAGCAACGAGCCACCATTTTGCTTCAATGTGTCTCAATGTGATCTATTTCAATTCATACAAAATATTTGCTGACATTAAAGTGCTAGATTCCACCCGTTTGACCAATCGTACCTTAGTCTCAGAAACAGGATTTTTGAAAGAAGACGATTTGTCTTTTCTTGAGACTGTCATATCTAGAAAAGACATATTGAATATACAAGGTGAAATTCCTGGTTTGAAGTATTTTTGCGTTTGTGCGTTTTTCGTACAATTCAAGCACTAATGAGGACTATTTACTTATATTTAATACCCAGATCAACCCCCAAATTATGTTATTTAATTTTATGATACAAGACCTAATAGAACAAAATGATAATACAGTATGGCCACCCATTTACTTCCATTAAA
Source organism: Lottia gigantea (assembly GCF_000327385.1). NCBI lineage: Eukaryota > Metazoa > Mollusca > Gastropoda > Lottiidae > Lottia > Lottia gigantea. Next base: position 3,327,777 of record NW_008707225.1, on the reverse strand, counting down.
TAGTAGGTTACGTCAGCTACTGACTCATGACTTCCAAGCATTTCTCGGGGAAAATAACAACACGGAATAGCAATAATCTTATTTTATTGTAAATATCTTCAGGTCCAGCCTAAAAAGTTTCCCTTTTACTCTAAATTTAATATAAATAAAAAGTTTGTTTTAATTATATGAATATAATAACAATTATTCATAATTTATGATTTGCCTCCTACAAAATATTTTTGAGGGTATATTCGAGGTAAGACAACTAGACTCATTCAGACGAGCACTCCCATTCAATTCTTATCAATTAATTTGTAATAAGCATATTTTATTCTGGTCTTGTACCGTTTCAATTACCTTTTCATATACCTACAACCAAATAGACAAACAAACAAATAAAATAAGACAATATAATACAAATATACAGAAAGTTATATAAACTTTTTGCCCTCTCACTAATTAGTTACCTGTAAAGTCTGACATTGCAAACCGTATCATAATATACATGTATGTACCTTTAGAATTCACTCTATATTTAATAAGCATTTTATATCGCTTTATCATTGCTCTTTGTGTAATTAGATACTCTTAGCAAGCTGTGGAATGGCTCCAAGTATGGGCTTTCGATTTCTTGTTTGATGAACTTGGCGATTGTTGAGATAACCGTGACATTTGTGCAGGGGAAGTTGAGATTGATGTTGATGATGCATTAGGTGAAGAACTGAACAGGTCATCATAACTGGATGAAATGGTAAGTGTGATATCGGAGGATTCGATATGTCTTTCTTGCCATTCTATGGCGTTTAGTGGAGCTCGAATAGATTCAACTAAACGTCTCCAAATCCATTCCTGTAAATCTTTCTTGGTATAGTCACACATTGTAATGTGACGGAGTATAGATGGAATGGTACATGGTTCTATCAATACTGGAACAAGTTTCTTACTTCTTGCACCTGGATTAATGTAAATATAATTGCTGGTATAAATAATCTAATCTAGAAGTTGTTCGTATTACATGCAGTTAATAATCACTGGAACTGTGCAACTGAGATCTGCTCATCATAATGGTAAAAATTCGAGAAAAAAAAATTCATTCAATCATAGCCTCTCCCTCAACAGGCCTTGGGTCCGTACGCCTATGCATTCAATGATTAATAGTTGTTTACAAGCAAAAACATGGATTGAATGTTCTTGAAATTTGATAGCAGAGTTTTTGTTCAATTTGGAAATATCTTACCAGGTGATAAGCAAAAGGCAAATTTAGTTTGGAAATCACAGGCTGGACTTTTAAGATAAGTATGAGAAATGATGATCACCATACGTCTACACCTGTAAAAGAGGGAAAATGAGAATAATTCATAGTTATTTAAGTTAGGAAATCGATAAATAATATTTCAGAAACATCAAAGAGTAGGCTTTACTGAAAAACGTTCGAATTTAGGAATATTATACATGAGTGAAATTTCCATTAATTGCACAGAGATTTTTCAGTTAGGTTGACAGCCCAACCCCAATCCAAGTATCTATCAGTATAAAGCATTCAGTAGGCTTGACCACTATGGTTACGTCTCATTCATATGCGCATATGGCTTTAAACAAGAAAGGTAAATTACCTGTTTTCAATTAAACTAGCACTAACTGTATGAGATGCCGCTCCCGGTAAATCATTACGACCTGGTACAAACAGCTTCAGATTGTAGGGCTCACTTTCTAATATTGATATCATCATTTTAACAAATTTGATATCTTCACCCTCTGGACAATAACAGACAAATGCATCGTATAATTGTGGAGATCCATGTTCGACTACAAGAAGTTAAAATTTAAAGGGTTAGAAAAATAGTCAGTCAGTCATATCCACCCATTGACAACCTCCTGGATCTGGGGTGCAATTAATCGTGCAGACTAAGATAATGGAGCAGGGGCGGGGTGTTGGGGGGGTTCAACTGTCTGCTGATATTCCAAACTTTGAAGATCGTTTGGCGTTACCCTTCCATGTTCTTGGAAATTTTCCATAGGCAGCCGATTACACTACGAAGACAAATTCAGTTCAAATTTAGTACCAATTTTATATGCTTTCTTACCGTCTTCAACAGTCATAATCTGAGTTTCATCGACAGTGTGATCATCTATAATCTTATAGTTATTAGCAGCCATTGTACTCTGTGACACTGAAAAATATAATAACAAGTTTTATACAGCTGTCGTACAGCAAATACGGCGTTCATGCATAGTTAGATAACAACAAAATATCGTGTTACGACACATTAGATATTTGGAAACGGTATATTTTAACGAAAAGTACTTTAAGACAAAATATTTTCAATTTATCAGAAAAGTTTTTTTTTTATTAAAATATATTTACACGCGGCAAATGTTAAAGATGAAAATAACAAATTGCGTTTATTTTTAACATTAATACGGATATTTGTAACTCATAGAAAACGAGATGTTTTCGTTTTTCGACGGATCAAACTCCTCTCTTATAGGTTTAATATAGTAGTTACTCAAACGAATTGATTGAAATTCATCAAGTTCATCTACATTCATTCTTGATAAACTTTGCGAACCCTATATATAAATTGTGTTATATATCATTTTTTCTTAACCCTAGGCAATATTGGAATGTCAACTCCATATGTAAAAACAGATTTAATAGATACCAGTCTGATCTTGTAATGGTGAAAAATTTAATCCTCTCTTCTTAGAGAACGTTTCAATATCTTTTACTGAAAATAGAAGACAGAACGAAGGGTTTATTCATAAACAAAGTTAATTCTAGTGCATAGGTAATAAAAATGTCTACATGCGAAACCTGTATGTACGGATTAATCGGTACACCAGTAAGGTGTTTTTAATCCTGTGACTAATCTGACAGCTCATTTTACATTCTTTCATATAGAGTTGTCGTTCCTTGCAGTCACATTACATGGAAAGGGACTGTAAGGAACGATAACTCTGTATAAGAGATCGCTCATTTTGAGACTTGATATTTGATTTTGTTGTTTCGTTTAATTATACCTGAAGAACATTCAAACTCGTTTTTGCAGCTAGCGTCATGAACACGTATATTTCATTCGCGAATACCAATTCTCAAAATAAGATGTCAGAACATTAAAGAGACCAACATCAGTAAGATTATTCACACAGTAAAAAATAAATTGAACACCTTGCGGTATCAGATTTTTCCTTGACCAATAAAATTGGTAATTGGAGCAACATAGTTTGACAAAATATCCTGATATGGGCAAATTCAACTGTGAAATCTTACTCGGCCAGAACAGAATTAAATATGCAAGTCGTTCTACTCGTATCTAAATCAATTTCAGTGGTTTGCGTTATTTTTATAAGGCTACACATAATCATCTGATTTAAAGAACCTATTGCACAAGGCTGCATAATTCAAAATTTAAATCTTACAAATCAAGGGATAACATTCAGTTATGACATCTATTCTTTCCATTTCTTCTAAATAATCAAACAGTTGACCAATAGTCGGATTCAAATCACCTCTTTGAACCCATTCCCTTATGACTCGTTTGGTGGGATCCGGGTCTTGTTCAAAATTCAGTATTTCCATATATTCGAAGCCTATTTTCTCTGCCAAGCCCTGAAAATCGTTGACCTCATGGCCAGAGCTTCGGATATTTAAAAATAATCCCAATCTTCTGTATGAACTGACATTCAGTACGGCCAAATGAAGATTTCGATCGCTTGCACTGATTCTTGGATAGTTGGCAGCCATTATTATGTTAACGGTTAACCTGGAAGTAAATAAACCAGTAGGCCTACAAAGTCCACAATTTATTTCCTTATTCATTCACTGTATTATTAATCAAATTATTTGGCCTTAGTTTTATCACGACAACGGAAACCAAACTAATATTGTGCATCATAAGACACTTAAATAGGTAATGACAAAATTAATCTTATTTCAAGATTTCAGGTCCCGAGTTAAGTCCTATGTTATAGGCTATCTAATTGAATGTCGGCAGTAATCGTCAGACCAAAACAAAATAAAATGTAAACATGTAGCATAATATCAATCTATTACCCTTTTGTGACATTTCGTTTCAATCAATTAGATTGATATGACACGCGAAGTAAAAATCTTTACTTCGATCATCCTATAGTTGACAGGAAACAAACTCACTCCGAAAACCTACATTAGGAATTATTGCGAAACATGACACCAAGAGGATGCCCTACAATAAGCTGAATCGCATGGCAATCTAGAATACACATATACGATAAATTCTTTTTTTAAGTGAATCGTGATTACGGCTTTAATATCGCTCGCCTTATATTAATTTAATCATTGAGAAAATAAGCATTTACTTATTTCTCCGTCTGACATATTTTATTGAAGGCACAGTGTTCCTAGATGTGTAGACAGTGACACAAAAGTGGGCCAACAAACACTATTAACTTCACCTTCACCGTATTACTTATAGTAGTAAACGATAGCGTCGGCGTGTCCTATATAGAAATTGACTGTACTATACTTGACTGTATTTGCACTTTATTTAGGCCATAAAGACTGATATCAAAATGCGAATATGTTGAATTTGATAATTAACTATACAACTTACCAGCAGAATCCAGTGAATATTTTCTGCTTTTACTTATCTGAAATTAATACTGTTTTGATAGTCTCACAAAAGTTGATTGTGGTGTTCCCAATAGACAATCCTCCATTCTACCCGGAAGTATCGTGACAAGTAGGTTGGGACTGGATGATCGTATCAAAAAGCAGATTACCAAGTATTTTCAAATCCATTTAGATTCAAAAAAAAATCTTTCGTGGAAAAGTGACTTTTGAGTGAGTCATATGTTATATATAATTGTCTATAACGATAATACAGGGCCCGAAATTTACACATATAATAACATCTTTGTTAGCTGATATTGGGGTAATGCACGTTAATTATTATTATAGACGTTTTAATAATTCTTAGATGTTCAGTTTAAACCTTCATCACTCGTTTTCTGTGTCTCATCTGCACTCATCTCATTTCTGCTCATCTGCATTTAAATAAATGTGTACCCCGATAAACGGCATCACAGTTATCACAGCGTCAGGACGGAATATAGGCTGAAGATCCAAATATGGACGAATGGATCAATTTTTAATGATGACGTCACCATATGAGTAAGGCTTATAACTTTACAGGGAGCTCTCTTATTGAAAGTTTAACATTCATAATAAATATAACTTAGTATCATAATATGCGTACAAAATAATGCCCTTGCTTTAAGGACACATACACCCATCAGCCATATCTGGGATTTCCAAATCTTGAATCTTTTTTCATACGAAATAACTAGTAATATCAAAATTATAATTTGAATAATACAATCTATTCAAATAATTTCTTACCATTTCCGACTATATTATTGGTGTCTTTCATTATCGCCCTTTCCAAAATCACCCGTTCCATTTCGCTCTTTTCATAATAGGAAATTAAGCATGTCGAGGCCAGTGTCATACAAAGTGGGGGTACAAGCTGGGTTCCACATTTACAGTTCTTTGGACAGGGAGAATGACAAAGCACAATGAATAGTGTTGCGGGTGATAAGATAAACCAAGGTCCAGCGGTGGAATAGGCCAGGGGAGGAATGTAAAAGGGGGGATATAGGAAAGTGGAAAAGGGACTAATTGGGAAGGGACAAGAGAAATAGGAAGGGGCAAAATGGGAATGGACAAGCGGAATGGAAATAGATTTGGGGCGAATAGGGAAAAGGCGATGTGGGAATACCATACTACAGTATTTTGATCACATTTGTATACCTTGTATATATTGTTACTAACAGTTAGTTATTGAGACGACTAATGGTATATATTACAGACGGCGGGGTTTAAAAATTAACGTGAGTACATGTATTCAGATCGTATACATACAAATTTGAGAAAATATATTGCATGTTGTGAATTGTGTTTTTACCACAAGGTCATCGAATCTCCAAAATATATGAATACGAAACTGTAGACAGCGATTTGAAATGTGGACAAATGGCTTCGTATCTTATGCTTGTCGAAACGAAAAGTAGAATGACATCATTTTAAGCAATGCATATCAAAGAATTGTTCATGTGTGGTCATACATCTTATTTGAACAGATAATTTGATTGATTGATTTTATAGACCTAGTATAATATTAAAAAAAAACTTTGTTAGATGATGAATGGTAAGTGAAGTCACTCCTTAACACAAAAATCTAAATCTGCCTCATTATCCCGATTTTTCAGACTAGGATACGACATAGCCAATTCCATTTGCAATACTAAACAGCAAGGATCAATTAAAATTTCCTTTATTTTACCCTGTATGGCGTTACCCGTCTTTATTTGACCACATGGCGCAGAAAAATAGGACTTAAGAGTCTATTCATTTCATATACTGCTGGACTCGGTGTGCCATTTACTAGTCACTCTTGAACCCCGGTTCCCAGCCTATGATGTTTTCACCTCCTGGGGGTGTGGGGTCTAGGGTGTCAGGGGTGTGGCCAACTGGTGTAGGAGAAGAATTTATTTTGAATTGAGCACCTCACATCAACACACGCTGAAAATGTGGATGAAACAAATTTTTGAGGGTGTAAAAGGTCCGGGTGATTGCTCCAGGGGTGTGAACCACTGCTCAAGAATCTAGAGAGATCGAAAAGCTGGTGGGTCATATTCAGCGTTGTGTGATTTAAAGTAGATGAAGTATCTTATAAGATCAAGTTAGTGGTATATATTTATAGGATATTTAAATGCATCTGTTATTTTCTTTTAATCAGTTGAATGGGATACTTATCAACCCTTGATATAAAGGTATTGGTTTCACTTACCAACTGAACATGGGGTCAATTTTACAAGATGACACAGGTAGGCTATCTTGATCTATAATTCTTAACCCTTTTCAATCTTCTCTTGCGATGTCAGTTGCTGACGATACAATCTTTCGTCTTTGGTGATGTAATAATAAAAGGAAATAATAAAGAAAGATGCTATGACATGTTTTAGTTTTTTTTGTTATTCTGATCAGAGTTGCTGATTAACAACGCGGGAAAAAAGAAAATAAATAGACTATAGACACGAAAAATTTCCATTTCAGTTTCGCAATCTGAAGACAGTGACAATTTTTCATCCATAGATGTGTCAGATTTCGATGAAAATACTTTTTTGACCTGTCAGGATGGTATGTTTTATATGCAAAATGGGAATTGTATATGGGGGAAAAAGGGGAAATCATAAAGTATAAATGAATGTTGATCTATAATGGTAGGTCGAAGTTATGTCAAGATCGATAGCCAGGAAGTTCAACATGAAAATTTAAATCTTACATTTGATGCAATTTTTTCAAATTTATTTTTTACTATGCAAAATTGCATATTTCCACTATAAAAATTGTAATGTATACCAAGAATTAACATTTCAGTGCTGTTCAATAAACCGCAATTCTACGACGCTTTCGTCAGTTACAACGTAGACGAAACAAGTTATGTTATGGACCATGTGGTCTCAAAGTTAGAAAGTCATCCGTATTGCTTTAGGTTACTTGTACCTGATAGAGATATTAACGCAGGGGTGTCAAGACTTTCAAGTGAAGCCTACTTAATTGAAAAAAGGTATAGTTGGCAGTAATTGATAACAAGCATTATAGGTTATATAATAAGGAACTATATTATGTTCTTCTTACTATAACATATATAATAGCGCTTATTGTTAGTTACAAGAACAATTTTTGAAATTCGTACGCAACTAAAAGTAACTTAAATATTTTGTGTAATATTCCATGGTAACGAAATGAGATCGGGAATTCAAATTCACATAATTGTTAAAAAGACCTCGTTGTAATTTGTTCCTGATATATAAGAAATTTGAAAATAGGGAGGGTGAGGGGTGGCGTCATCTTTTTCTCCCATACAAACGTCACTTCTATTGTCAATTCCAGGTGTAGAAAATTGGTAGTTTGTTTGTCAGATAAATATCTTTCGTGTGACCCATGTATTTTTCATGTCAGATATGCAAGGGCCACAAGTCAAGGTAAATATTCTTCAATTTTCTGATGGTCAGTGTGATTTTAATGATTTATGATGGTTACAAATGAGTGTAAATTATACGTATTGTCCTTTTTTAGAACAAAGCAATTAAGGATGTTAACTATTTATTTCAGCATCGAAGTCGAAAAGGATTATACCTGTTGTGATGCATCCTTGTAATAATATCCCTCGTATTCTCAAAGACTTAACAACCGTCGATTTAACAGGAACAGACAGTCTTCTACTAGAATGGCAATGGAAAAAACTGACTTCATCTATAAAAGATCCGATAACTATCAGAGACAGCTTTGATAGTTTGCCTTATGAAACACGAGTTTAAATACTTCCATGATACATACAACTTTAATAACGCCTTCTCCGCATAGATTTCCTGAACAGTTTTCTATATACTTAAAAAGTGAATTAAGTCGATTTTGTTGTGGCCTAAATGGCAGTTTTTTTTAAAAGAAAGATTCGTTTGTTCATCTCAACTTATGAATAAAAACATCTGAAACATATCAAAAAGTCTATTTTGATTTAGTAAAAGTCAAAGTTGGCAAAAAAACTCTGAGGAAAATGATTTTCAAATTTAGTGTTTTTATTGTTCGTATTATAAATATAATTCTATAAAACTTTATTTGTGTTCTTTGTTAGAACTTTATAACTGTTTTATTTTATTTTTGCATCTTGGCAGCTATTGTTCTTTATTTGTATGTTGTCTTTGAAATAATGAATAAATATTTGTATATTTTTGTTAGCCTAGCCTTTACTGTTTTGTACCAAATTCATGAAATTTCGATGAAGATCGACTCCTACAATGTACACGATTTGGAGAAGTCAATCAATACCTTAAAAGCTTAAAAGACAGAGTCACTGCATTTCCACTTTGCCAAGTTGTTCATAGTACAACATAATTGACATCGAAGTTATTTATAAAAGTAAACCACGTTTACAAGGCCTATGAATAGATATAAAATCATTTTCCACATATCGAGACAAGTTCAATGTGATCCGTGGGCTGAATGTTCGCTCTAGATTTTCTATATGTCCGTGGTGAATGATAGTCATAGATCAACTGGTTCAATTATGTGCAACGAAGCGCGTTTCCCATACATCATAAACCAATGCTGAACCCCCACTCCACTAGGAGTGGTAGGAAATGGCAACTGTAGATCCCCCCCCCCCCCCTCTCCTATGGAAGATCGAACAGCCAATATTAAGACGTCTTGATCCTTAGCCTGTATTGCTTTATTCCTACTGCTTCATTTGTTGGTCATTTTGACATTTTTTTTTAAAATATGACCATTAGTTCATAAAAATCAATATTTATTCTCTAAATCAATAATTTGTCAAGTAAAATTTGTATAAGCATAATTCTACTATTTTTTTAATACTAAAACTAAATTAAAAAGCACAAGTGTCTCTTTACATTTCCTCGGTAACTAATCTTCAAATACAAATCATGCCCTGTTGCTTATCATTTCACCAAATACATTTCTCGAAAATAAAACAGTGCCATCTTTCTTTATAATTGTGTGCAGTGAAATTATGACGACAAGCGGTGCTGACTGTTGTTAGCTTATCGGATACAGGCTATAGATTCTGATAGAGACGTAATGCCAAACTGAAAGCAGTTTAGAGCTAGAGTAAATATTGTTTTCTCACCATTCATATCTTGACAAGTGCTATGCGGGCTAACCTCACAGACCAACAAAGCAAATGAGACGTCTGCTCCAGGAAATCTTTTCCTAAGAGTAGTCTTGCGGAAGCTGTGCCATTTCTGGTTAACTCTTGGGAGCTGCGGTGGCTCAGTGAGTAAGACGCTTGCTCACTAACACGAAGGTCCAGGGTTCAACCCCGCCAAAGGTCGTGACAATATCTTCGGATTATTCAACCCGGTTTCCCGCTGTCGTTGATGCATGTATGAGGGGTTGAAATGGATAAACCGTCTAGTCGTTCGGATGGGACAAAAAACCGAGGTGTGCTACAGGCTGTGCACGTTAAAGATCCCTCGACAGTTGAAAATCGAAAAAGAGCAGGCTAATGCCACTGACCTGGCAAATTTTTCCTTATTGCACCATATACGGCGTTGGCCGTTTTCATTAGCCCACGTGGTGCATTCCATTTCATTTTCCGGTTAACTCTTCCTGTAATTGCAGGAATCACAAGCATCGGACGAAGAACCGGAATGTCCCAAATATACGTCAAACGTGTCTCCTATACACTTAACAAGGCTAGAAAACCCCTTTAAGCCGAAAGTAATAGTCAATAATATCATCGATATTGGTGTCATGACGGCTGGATTCAGATGTAAGCTCGGACAACAGACTCATCATATCCATGGTTGTCTGGATTTCAGTAATAATACAATAATTGTCTCGTCGATAATTTTCTAATGTATTGACTAGCCTAGTACTAGCCAAATCACGTCGCTTTGTTGGTCTGTGAGGTTAGCCTCCATAAGGACTTGTCAAGAAAATTGAAATAGAGAAAAATCCCAATAGGCCTACTCTAGCTCTAGACTACTTTCAGTTTGGTATTGCGTTACTGTTTAATAATTTAACTTTAAAAAGAAATGTAGAATTATGCTTATACACATTTTACATGACACAATATTGATGTAGAAAACGAATTTTGATTTTTATGTGAAATAAATTAATATTGGGCTGTTCATTCTTCCATACCCCCTGGCAATAATTCTTCCCCTGTTGAGAAGCACTGTTGTAAACAAATCCCTACAATGAGAAGTTTTGATCTATTGATTGCAAAGCAGTGCATACGGATCTCGGTGCCGAATTATAAAAGATTGTTGATTATTTCTGGTGTTACGTTATTAGTCTTTAATTATCGCTGTGTGAAGTTCCATACTAATAGCATAACACCCTACCCTTCAAATGTAACCAATGTCGTATAATTATATACATTATAATTTGTATTAAATAGTTGCAAGCCATTTGAATGTAAAATTCCATTTATTTCAAAGAAACTACTGGAATCTTTTGAATCAATATTTATACAGAACTTGAACTATAAAACGAATGCATGTTAATTTGATTTTTCAAATTGTTTCTGATTAAAAGGGAAAACCTCTCATTCAATACTCATAGTAGAGTCCTATAGAGGGTTTGTCAAAATCGACAGAAGTGAAACGTCAATTCAAGGAAATACATAATGGTCTATACACGGAGTAAAAAAATAAATGGATCTTGTAATGATGAAAATTGATTCTTAACTCTCTTGAAAACTGCACGGACTATATTTAATGGAACTAACCATTCCCTACTTAATTCACAAGAGTATTCAATATTGAACTAAAGATGTAAATTTTTGTTCTGATGCTCAAATATATTTCTCCTTCTATTATGTAGACTTCTATACTTAAAAGGGACATTCCGCCTTTTTGTAGGTTGATAATTTTTGTTGCTCAAATTTGTGAAAACTCTCAACCAATATCTATAGAAATGTATCTGAAATTTCAATTGAAAAATTTCAATTTTTTAAGACCAAAACTTTACGTAAAAAGTTCGTTGTGCTTTTTGCAAGATGTTTGAAAACTACTGAACGGATTTGAGTAAAATAAATGCTCCTAATATAATAATATGTTTCCTACATTTTCTAACTAATATATAACTAAATATAACGAGCCATTATTAAACCAATCATCGAAACTAGGTCAGACTGCTTAAATAACAATTAGTATTCTTGGTTTTTAATCAATCCTTTAAAACAAATTCAGTTTGATCAAGTAGATACATAGATATAAATAAAAAAAATTTTCAGGTATAATTTACGACGTTTTAGATAATGAAAATGTTATAAGAAAAAAAGCGTAATACCCCTTTAAGCTGTGGAGTGACCCGGAATTGAAGAATGGAATACTCTTGGAGATTTTACTGAATATATTATTAATCATCATCAATAATACAACATACAGTTGTGCATAACTCAAAACTCATCAAGTTATACAAATTCTGGAAATATACAAAACAAATATCTTAGTCTTAGTATGAATTAGCACAACATAATGAATGACTTGACATTTTGACTAATTATATAATCCTAGGCCTAATCTAAGCAAATCTGAAACTAGTTGCATTTCTCTTATATTAACTGTTTTCACACTGACAAGGGTGGATTAATCTTATAACATGGATATCATTAGTGAATATGATATACAAATAAAAGAATGTTCTAGCACGTGCTCGTATAAAACTTGCAATTCAATGACACCAAATAACAGGTTCAAATAATGCAATAAACACAATGTCACACTACAATTATCATAATACAGTTTCAATAATATACCTGAAGAGTGGATCTCCTTAGTATTCATTACAAAAATAACTTTAAACTACATTAAAACTTCTTAATCTGTTCGTTGCTTTACTTCTGTTAATGGGGCTTACAAGAAAATGGAGGAGGGAAAAATACAAGGGAGCAGTTATTAATATAAACTTTTAGGGAGAGGCAATACAAGGGAGCAGTTATTAATAATAAACTTTTAGGGAGAGGCTTATTGTAATGTAATTACCCGTTAAACAAATATACTAAATTCTATTCAAACCAAGCTGGTCTGCATACAATTGACATTGCCTTGGGTCGATCTGTAATCAACCAAACATGATTTTATTCACCTACATTGTGATGTAATGGAACGACTTAAAACTCCAAATAATCCACAACAAACGTTTATCATAACCCTGGCCATAAGTTATCTTATACATACAGTAGCAGGTATCACAATATTCATACCCTTCCCACAGTTCACTTGATAAGCAATTGATCCAGCAAATTTTTTTGGCTAATTAATTTAAAATTTTGATTTGAATTTCATAACAATTCGACATGAAATGCAACATTCATAAGATAAATATACAATCTGATTTGATTCACAGATTATAGTTATATATATTGATTATGGCTACTCAAAAAGGGCGAATTTTGACTTGCCAACATGCGATGAGATACTTCTTTGAACCCTGACCCTAAAATTGACAAGACAGAGAAATATTCTGGTCTTGTTTCACTTCACATTTAGTTTGCAGACAAGTAATCCATTCAAGCTGGCATTATGTTATTCACATAAAATTTAATTCACTTGTTGATCTATTTGATAAAAAAAAGTAATTATAGTTTCTTCCAATCTGAATGAAATTCCACGAAAATACAATTTAAATGTAATTTACTGTCACGTGTTGCAACACGACATGCGTTTTTCTATTCGTAGGCGTACAGCTAGCGAGGTAGTCGTTAATAGACCTTAATACACGACAATATTATGACTAACTCTCAACGTATATAAGAAAGGTAATTGACTGCATAAAAGTCAATTGAATCAAAAATTTAATTTCCCCTTTTGATTTATTAAAATCTTTGTTTTGATCTAAAAAAAAAGGGGTTTTTATTTTCAAGCTAATGTGTGTGATCGTTTGTATAAATATATATTACACGATATTGTTCGAGAAAATTGTTTTCAATGGAGTGAATCGGTGATGAAGTCTAGCTAGGACAAATGTCATTAGTTGACTCCTGTCCTTCTTTAAGATCCCGTGTTGATTTGGAAATGAAATGAAATGAATGGAGTTTTACGTCCTACTTTTCTGCACCATGTGGGCTAATGAAGACGGGCAACGCCATGCAGGGTGCAATGAGGGAAATTTTGCCAGGACAGCGGCATTAGCCTGCTCTTTTTCGATTTCCAACTGTCGAGGGATCTTTAACGTGCACAGCCTGTAGCACACGGGGCCTCGGTTTATTGTCCCATCCGAACGACTAGACGCTTTTTCCATGTCAGTCCCTCGTACCTGCATCACTGACAGGGGGAAACCGGGTTGAAAAATCCGAAGGTATTATCTCGACCGTGTTGATTTGGAGACTTCGCATGACTTTTATTTCAAGGTATTAAAATACACTTGAATGATTGATAAATGTGTCATTGTGGGGTTTTTCCATCGTTAATCCCGGTAAGGCATTTTACATTCTTACACCATTGCAAATAGACACACCGACGTTACCCTTTTTTTTATATCTCATAACAAAATAATGTTAGCTCGTGATAATATCGTGCTGAACTGTATATAATCTGCTGACAATTCTTTTGACCCCCAGGTGTATGTATATTTTGACCCAATTATATATAGTATACAATCCCTTACTAAATCGTTATTTATAGACAGATTGCCTACAACTATAATACCAGTTCTGTATAAAGAACTAAATGCTAAATGATTACATTATTTCTGCCAAACTGGAATTTTGTTCTTCCGCCCAGTCGTTTGTTCGTTTTAAATTAAAATTATTTTCTAATATATAGTATGGAATTTCGTTTTCCCCTGCCGTCACACTGCCTTTAATTTCATCATCAGTTATAACAGGGGTATTAAATCCTTCACTCACTCGATATCTTTTCAATTCAAAGGAAGTAGCTTCTTGTGATTCACATTTACTTCTGTTACAAAAATACAAAGATACAAAGATTAGACATATATAAGGATTCAGTGACAATAGAGTAAAAAAGAAATAATTTTTTTTTAAATTTTATGTCATCAATGCTAAATTACAATAAGTAAGAGCTTGCAAGGTCGAATTATCTCTAAATCAATCATTTAGGCAACGAAATGGCTAAATAAATACTAATAATAAAGTTCTTTCTCCTTGTCTTCTTGGGTTTTCAACAATCTATGGATCTCTGACGGTAAAAGCCTACACTACAGGTGGCGCAACGTTCTCTCAGGATCGAATTTGTGTCATTATCCGCTAACTACTCACTTTCAGGTCATTCACCGGGATGTTTCGAAATTAACACAACAGAATAAGATTATGTTACAGAAAGAAAGATGTGTTGCATCTCACCTGTTTTTATTTCTTGCTTTGACATAACAACAAATAATTATTATAATGAATATCACTACTGTCACACCTCCACAAATAGATGCTATCAATATCGCTGTACGAAATATACAATAAAACATAATCAAACATTTTGAATTAGTTATTTCTAATAATTCTGCCTATGACAGCCATTTTAAATAGACTTTCATAATTAGTTGGGTAGACAATGATACAGTATTAATATAACCAGGACATGGTTTGCTCCAATATATTTTAGCACTACATTGACATTTCTTTACAAAACAATTATTTGTCTACTTAATAGTATTTACTATCAACTATTAGTACTAGTGTGTCTATAGGTTTTCAATATTGCACGAGGGGATTGAAGTACATATCATATAAATATAGATCCGATATACGTTCATGTAATCCTCATTGGGATATTTACAAACATACGATGACGCCATAGGGAAATTCCTCTTAGGCCGTGGTCACACATACGTGCGTCAAAATTGTGTACGTCAAACGAATGCGAAACTGTGTACGATTCGAGAATATGAGTGGTCACACATTCGTACGTTTCCATACGTACATGCCGTACGTCAGTTAGTATGTCAGAAGCGAGTATAAAAACTTTATTTCTTTGTTTTAGATAACCAGGTGCATTACAACCGTAAGATATTATTGATTTCATATTCTTCTCACAAACACCTTTTGGTAGAGACCAAACACAACTAGTCAATGAAATTGACGCCTTTTCCATGAAAGAAAACATATCAATGTAGCAGACCCATCACGTCCGCTGAAAATAATTTCCTTCACTTTCCCTAATATGATGCAGACAGTATAGCCTACAAGGTCTGTCTTCCTGGTAGGGGGGTGGGGGAGGTTGGTGTTTTGCACGCCATTTATCTCTGAAAAATCATCTAGAAATTTATTATTTCATTTTAGCTTCCAGGGTAACCAGCTTTAAGTCATGGTTTAAAGAACGAATCCCTTAAAAACTTTAAGACGCTTGAGGAATTGAACAATTTCATTGTAGCTATAGCTTGTAACGCCTGATTTGTCCATGGCTTTGTTTATCGATTCCCAGATGTTCTCTAAACATATTAGTCTTTATATGACTTACTAGTCTGATCATATAGGGCACTCTTTTGTTGTACCAAAGAAGTGAATTTCTCGGTATCGTCATCGTGAAGTTTTATATTACCATCCCTTGCGATCTAACGTACGTCAGATTTATCGCAAGAAACAATTCTATTTTTTATGGGACGGAAAATTTGATTTATTTCGACGTACGTCTAAGTGTGACCACACTGGTGCATTCCAATTTCATTTGATTTCGTTACGTATTCAACTGACGGATAGAAAAAACGGACACTAGGTGTGACCACGGCCTTACACAACGGTCAACCCGTAACTAACGCTTGATTTGTCGTCAAATAGGTAAATATAGTAGGCTTGGATGTTTGATTATGTTTTTAAATATAGTTTAAGGGTAATTCATTATCATTTCCAAACTATCACTGAGATTGCAAAATAGAAACAAAAATTGACGCCATAGGGCAAAACATAGCTACGACTGTTTTTAGTATCATTATTACATGGGTGTGAATCTCCTGCTTTGTAAGAATAGTATTACACATGTATAAAATAAAGCAATGTAATGCGATTTAAATTAGATCAAAGCAATTATATATTATAATATATATAATTATGTATAAATAATATAATTGCTTTAATGTAATTAAAATCACATTACATTGCCTGTTACCGATATATATTGAATTTTACAATGATTGATATTGCAATGCTCATAAACGCAAAGCAAAACGGACAAAGCGTCGATATAAACATGTTAAATTGTATCATATTATTTAATAGCTGTCGATATTATCCATGTAGCGGGACCAAGACAAATAAAGATAGCTTGCCAGGCAAGGTAACATACGCCAACTACCAGCTGTCAGAATGAAAACAAAATCTTTAATGGCTTAATTATAAATTTTCAAATAATCTTAAAATCATCGACAAATAAAGATAGCTTGCCAGGCAAGGTAACATACGCCAACTACCAGCTGTCAGAATGAAAACAAAATCTTTAATGGCTTAATTATAAATTTTCAAATAATCTTAAAATCATCCATAAGTGAAGGCAAAAACCTGAAACAGTTCATCAAGTTATCATGAAATTCAATGCAATAACTCGGAAACTATTGATTCGATTATTACCAATTTCTAACTTGACCGAGATCTCATCATGCATATCTAGTTTCATCAAGATTGGATAAAAACTCCGAACTCCGAAACCCTTCATCCGATTGTTACCAATTCCGCATTTGATCAACATCTCATCAATATATAGATGCCCACCAAGTTTCATCAAGATCGGATAAAACCTGTAGTCTCTATCTTGCCTACAAGTCAAATTTGACGAGTTTTTATCAAGTCAAGGGCAATAACTCTGAAACCATTCATCTGATTATTACCAATTTCGAACTTAATTGAGAACTCATCAATATATACATGCATACCAAGTGTCATCGAGATCAGATAAAAACTGAAGTCTCTATCGTGCCTACAAGGCAAATTTGACTGAAACCGTTCATCCAATTATTACCAATTTTGACCTTGACCGAGATCTCATCAATATATACATAAATACCAAGTTTCATCAAGATCGGATAAAAACTGTAGCCTCTAATGCGCCTACAAGAAATGTGAACGGACCGACGGACAGGGGCGACGGAAATATACCTCCACATTTCCATGTGGGCGTATAAAAATGACAGTAAAAAATTATTCCTTGTTATAAAATATCAAACGAGACAATATTTCCTATTCGACAATGTGTCAAAGGGCGCTACATGTATGGATGCTATCAGTTAAGATAAATCAAAATGATTCATTATGAATAAAGCCGATGCAAATCCTTACCAAAATGGCGCTTTATTTATAAAGATACTAAATCTAACCTGGAACAATCCTCTTGTTCATAATTCTTAAAATACTAGTATTATGTAACATTAACACTTACTTTTTACTTTAGTCTTCGAGTTTATACCAGCCACGGGTTCTGTAATATTTAAGGACATTCATGATTTATCATTAGTAGTAATTTTCGACACATTAGTTACATAATAGCGATGTTCCCATTAGTGTACGAGGTGTGTCAGAAAAGTTATTTATCTTACCCAAACTCATGGGGGTCAAGAAGTGCAGGACTGAACTACATCAAGAATGTCGTGACAACTAGGCAGCGGATTATAGAAAATACGTTCCCGAAGTGCATGCTAAAACATGACAGAGAAGAATGGGAAAGTGCGTTGAACTCCGGGGGGACAGACTACGAAAAGGAAAACTTGTGGTTTGTAGTTTGGATTCGAAATGTGTCACCAGCCCTGGATCTTTCTGACATACTCGTATTATTGCTCATTTGTAAAATTTTGGCATCTTGGTTCCATAATGGTAATTTGTTGTGATAGGGCGACTGGATAAATTCTTGTTTGGCATAACCGATTACCCATTAATCGGATGATAGATGTAGATAAAAGCTGTAGTTTACCTTTGCTGCATGTTCTGTTATCAGTTTCTGAAAGATGAATGGATTTGAGTAAAACAAAGATTAGCTAATCGAAGAAGCGTTGTTTTTGTGTGAAAAGAGTACACTTTACAGAAATTAGCATGAAACCTGAGTATATTCGATTCACCAGAGAGGATTAAATCGATTCCCTCTTAATGCTTATACACATTGTTCGTTTTTGCGGACCATCCGTGTTCAAGGATACATCATTTTTTGGCGTCTGAAATAAAAATACAACAGTATTTTTATTATGCAATATTTGAGTGCATATAGTTTATTAGGTAGCACATACATACCAAATATACAAGCTGGATGAAACTTTTCAGTACATACAAAAATTTTTTCAAGAGTAACCACTTTACCATTCCACGAAAATGCTCGACATTTTCTGTTTTCGTCTTTTTCTAATATATAAAGATTGAGATATCATCAAATTATGTTGCATTTTCAAAAAGAGAAAGTTGTTTTTTTACTTGTTCTAATGCGACAGGTTTTAGCCGGAGAAACTACGTTACTTCTGAGATCGGAGATGTAGCAAAGTAATGTACAAAAAAGACAACTGTTTTAAATTTTTGCAAATGCTGAAACCCTTGTGAACATTAAAAACATAATAAAGACATCATTTCCTCTAATCTCTATCTTACAGCTCACTTAACATAAAAAAGTTAAATCCCATGACAAATAACATATAAACTAATCGCCCAACATTTCACAATAACATTCTTGAATTCTCTTTTTTATTCAACCCTTTCAGGCACACATGCATGTTATTTGTCGGGAAATGGACAAATGTATATTATATAATTTGGACACCTTCTCATTCACAGGTTATTAGAATAGCACAGTTATAATAAAATACCAAGGCCATCTACCATATTATATTTGGGTTGCTTTAATAAATAAATATATATATATATATATTTCTGATCAGGATCGAGCAGCATGCCAGCCAAGGTAATATACGCCCACTACAATATTGAATTTTCAAATAAGTCAGTGCAAAACCTCAAAAACAGTTCATCAAATTCAAACATGAACAATGTCTCGTCGACGAAACCTTTCATAAGAATAATACCAATTTCAAACTTAGCCGAGTTCTCATCAATATATACACGCATAGGCTACTAAGTTTCATCAAGATAGGATAAAAACTGTTTTTCTGCCATTCCTACAAGCCAAATTTGACGCTGGCTTACTGAGTCAAAGGCAACAACTCTGAAACCGTTTATCCGATTGTTACCAAATTAAAACTTGACTGATATCTTTTCAATATAAACATTGACATCAAGTTTCACCAAGATAGTATAAAAACTATAGTCTCTATCGTGTCTACAAGAAATGTCAACGGAAGGACAGACGGACATGGGCAGCGGCATTATACGTCCACATTTCCGTGTGGCCTATAAAAACGGTTTAGACAAGGATAATATTTATAGAGATTTTGAAATCTGATGTTTCGGTTAAGAAGCTTACGTACCTATCCAAATACTTTGTCTTGTTTCAGAAACAAAGATCCTCAATTGATTCATAAACATCTCATTCGATAAAACTTTATCCAAAGTAAGATGACTCCCATTTTGTTCTTGACATCTTAATTTCGACTCCTTCAAGCTTAGATTTTCAGTTAAAATATGTAAACAATTTTCTGTCAAATATTCTGTAAAATACAATTAAAAAAGAACTATCTTACACTATAATGCAATAAGATTTTTTTTTATCTTAACCTAAACGAATCGTTTCTGTCTTTGTAAGCACGTTTACTAAAACGATGCTGATGGAATTGCCTTTTAGTTTGCTAAAAGAAACCGCCATCTACAAGGTTT
The DNA here is from genome assembly GCF_000327385.1 of Lottia gigantea. NCBI lineage: Eukaryota > Metazoa > Mollusca > Gastropoda > Lottiidae > Lottia > Lottia gigantea. The sequence goes on along the minus strand of NW_008707225.1, from coordinate 3,307,531 downwards.
GCTTCTACAAGCGCAAGTGGTTGTGGTTTAAGATTTCTAGGCTGCTCGATCCTAATCATTAAGGTTCTTATTTGACATTATAAAGCCTTTTAATATGAATTTGTTGCCAATGACATATTACTATTTTATGCAAGTTGACATAATATCAATTATTTATGTAGGAATCGTCAATCATTGTGAATGTAAAAAAATATTGCTATAAATAAACATTGAACAAATTTGTTTCTACTGAGAAGTATTCTGGGATCAAAGTGACATGTACTTCGACACCAATTCTTCACGCCACGATAAAAATGTCTGATGTTCTCCGAACTGAGACAATGACACGTACTGTGTACGTCTCAAAGATTATCAATTATGTGGTGGCGTTGTCAGTTTTGGCGTTCCTGGTGTTCTAATAAATGACGGAAGCTTTACACTTGGGACCAGATTCATACGAAATGTCTGTCTAGACCATGCATTAATCAATTAAGTTCTGAAGAAAGGCTTTGGATATCTGAAAAGTTTATTATCATCATATGAACTATATTTAATTCTTTAGATACATCAATTAGTTCCTATTAACGTAGCCGTCGTGTTAAGGAAATACATGTAGTAACAAATGTGTCTATATGTTGCGTGTCCATGGTATGTTACCAAATTATCTAATTAACATTATTACCAAAGTTGACATATCGAATAAGATGCAGAGTTGATAGAACCCCCGACTTCATTTCAGAACAAAGCTGTTAAATTGATACTAAATTTGATGCTTTAATGATAAATGTAATTCGCATTGGTTCTAAACATGAAAATAAAACTTGAAAGCTACATAAACTTGTTATTCTTACAACGCTTATAGAATAACGGCATTATTTATGATTTTCAAACCAATTGGTAACAATACAATCATTAATTGTAAACAAAAATAAGTTACACTGTACTTAGCCATATTATCCATTTGCACTTTCTTCAACAAAGGCATCAACACATCTACTTCAAGCAAAATTCTGTTTACACGAGTAGTTTGTAAAAGATTTTATTGATGACACATACGCGATGTGCAAAAATGGACATTTAGTCTGTATTGGTTCAAATAGGAACCTTTCACATGAACTTTATTTGATAATAGCACATAGGCAATTAATTTCAAGAGCAATACAAATGGTGCGATTCCCTCTTGAAAATACGAACGTGTTAGCACCCTACGCACTACAGACAAGATCCACATAATCCGAAAGACATGGAATAACAAAGAGACATTCAAAAGGAAAGCCAAAGCCACGTTTGCGTAGAAAAAGTGGTCAAAATCTTACATACATAAAATCAAATTAAATCATTCAATTTTAAGTTTCTTTACAATCTTTTTTCTTAATATGATATCTTCAATGCATAGATATGTGGATAAATTCATTTCATCTTGATAAGAAGTGCAAGTGCAAGAAGTAATTTTCATAGAGCGACGTTTCTTTGGCCATGAAGTAAGGATAATCTATAGGCGATGATAGATTCCTTGATTCAAGGCATGATAATCCGACCAATGAGTATTAGGATCATATTGGAGCCACTATATTAGTTTATTCCTCTGTCGGGTGAAAATTCGCATACAACCTAATAACCGAAATAGTGAACGACCTGGCGTATCAATATTATTCCTCATCAAAGTCAATATGTAGTTTCATCTAACCTTTCATACTCAAACAGAATCCATACAAAGAAGCCATGGAGAGAAAAATGTGTGGTGTGGTCTTTCGTTACGCACTAATGTAAGTCTCTGTGATGTTTTAAAAATCCAGTTACCAGAGGTAATTTCTAGAATCTACTAACTACTACAAATAACATAATTATATAGAGATAGAACAATAAGATTATATTATATGAAAGGTGATAAACGATAATTACAAGAAAAAGCAAAAAAAGATACAAAACCTAAATAAAGAAGAAAAATAAAATGGATCATGGCATAATAGAGTATAATGATCAACATAAAACAAAGTTACAATGAGAAAAAAATGAAATATGTTTTTGTGCTGTTAACATCCTTGATGGCTCATCGTTATGAATTGAAACCACCCTTGCTTTCGTACGAACCAAAGAAGAATATCCGTCGAAAGTATTTCGTATAATTTAACCAACCTAATATGAATGTCATTTGTCGTGCTGTTTCAACTCTGTGATAAAAAGTGGCCATACAAAGACACTCTCTTTACCAGTGAATATTCAAAATATTAGAATCTGGTACAAGTTAGATAAATCCTGTACATGTGCCTGGTATCAGAGAAAAGATAAAAAGTTCAAAAAAAAAATAATCAGTCGATTCTGATTATAATGACAGTAAAATGTGTTCCCTTGATTGTAAGATATCTGTTAATTACATTTGCAAGCTCTGACACTCAGTCTGAAGACTAACGAAAATGATTCTGTCCTTCAAGACCTATTTCTCTTCAATCTCGGGACGCGCAGTCCGCATAACAAGATTTACACCAAAGCTTGGACTGTCAATAGGTGCAATAATGTGATGAAATAGATTTATATTTATTATCAATAACCTAAAGGCTACGTTTATTGTAATATCAGATCAATTATATAAATGTTCAAGAACACCCGATATCACTCTGTAACTGGGCGATCTATAAATAACAAAACGTCTTGCTGATATCTCGATGAAAAATTGGAATTACAAAATTAGCTAGTTAATGACATCTTATTTCCCCTTTGACTTCTGTAGTCTTTTCTTATTACTTGTCATATGTTCCCAATTGCTATTCGACATTTCAATTATCTTTTCAAAGCAAAAATCCCATTTACTTACGATCAAAGCATTGGCAAACTATGAGGAATATTGTAATCTGATTTATACGTATATCCATCATTATTATCTGTATCCTTACTTTTGGTGTTTCTATCTACCAATTCATGTTGCATGATTACAGGAAGAAAGAAACGATGACACTTTCCGTTTAACCCGGAAAACTATATATATCTTGAGTTGCTGTACACACATCTTAATAAATAGGATGCTAATATCAATGTTTTTGTCAGAGGGGCGCCAGTTGTATCCCCACTTCTTGTCATAACAAAGTAAAAACTTTGATTGTTTTGCGTTCTATACCAGAAATGTGTGTCAGGATGCACCTAAAAATTTCTTGTTTCACAATTTTTCTCGACGGAGATTCGTCAAACGCTTTATGCGCCGTTCTATATTTCCTCGACAGGTGACTCCACATTAAGTCTATCAAATATCATAAGAATTTTGTTGAAAATATAATTGATTGACACAAAGTGTTTTTGATGGACATATTTAGAACTTCCGATAGACGTGTGATGACTTATTTGACAAATATGTTATATTTTGACCCATTTCATTGGCATGATTTTACTTATATGATGGAATTAAGTACTTACGATCTGAATCGCAAAAGGAAATCCGAAATCCAAAACAACATTTTAACGTCACATTGGTAGCAGCTAATGAACGTTTCACGCGAGGAAGTATTATGTCATAAGTGAGTAAATGTTTCATGATAAAAAGTTGTATCATGTATCTAAAAGAGTAAGCATACCCTGTCTAGCGCCACATCCGTCTTAGCTGCTCAAGATAGCAATGCAAACGGAAAATAGAAATAATTAAAATAAAATATTTTTTGTTCTTGTAGATGGGTTATGGTGTACTAGTAGTTGGAAAAAGTGAAAACAGAACCAAAAAATATTGAAAAATAAAAAAGTTATGCAATATTTAAGGTCTTTAAAAAGTGGGCGTGGCAAATGAAATTTTTCTTTTTAGTTGAAATACAACCCGATGGCATAACTTGGTAATTTTTTAGATAACATCTTAAAATTCTAAATGGAAAAATATTCATATCTCCTGTCGTTGATAAACTTTACAGACTTATATCTTGTATATTCTTTGAGATATTCCATAATGAATGGGGTAAATATTGGAGAAATATGGTCGTTATTTGTATGATTTCTTCACACTCATTTTATAAATGATATACTGAACAAGTCATTAGAAGATTAAAACTATTTTATAACATATGTAACTTAATTATAATTTAATTTAAAGACAATAAGTAATTTCATTACACGTCATGAGTTCCTACATTCCCAAATCTGAATTGGTAAAACACACACACAAGATACCAAATAATAATAAAGTGAAAGAGACCCCCTGATCAAATAATAGAAATAGTATGAAATTATCCGCTCAAAATATACTTTAAATTAAGAAATGATAGTTTTAAATCATCTATGAATTTAGTGTTTCATATAATATAAATTGAATTTTCATGAAGTCAACTTCAATTTTTCACTTTTGCTTCAAGGGTATTGAAAATGGCCGCCATTACGACCGTTTTATGTTGAAAATTGATATCTCACCTTCTTAGCTAAGTTTCATATTTTAACACACTTTTCTAGCTATGTCATCTTTTCAATTTAGTATATTTTCGATAAAAATAAAGAAGTGTAAATATTTTTCGATTCGTCTGATTTTCAATAGGCTTCATCCTTGGGTGATTACAAACACTCACACCACGTTTCGGCAAAACCCACCAAGAAACCAGCTCTCTATCGTGTCCACAAACAATTCAAGAACAAGGGCAATAACGCATAGTAAATATTTTTCGATTCGTCTGATTTTCAATAGGCTTCATCCTTGGGTGATTACAAACACTCACACCACGTTTCGGCAAAACCCACCAAGAAACCAGCTCTCTATCGTGTCCACAAACAATTCAAGAACAAGGGCAATAACGCATAGTAAATATTTTTCGATTCGTCTGATTTTCAATAGGCTTCATCCTTGGGTGATTACAAACACTCACACCACGTTTCGTCAAAACCCATCAAGAAACCAGCTCTCTATCGTGTCCACAAACAACTTAAGAATAAGGGCAATAACTCATAGTAAATATTTTTCGATTCGATTTAAAGGGAGGTAACTGATAACAACAATTGTTATATTATGATAAGAAGAAATGTTGCGAACACCCGAATCAATGCAGAGGCATTTAATGATGAAAATTGGCATCAAGTGATCAGAAGAGTAATCATACCTTGACTGGAACACACACCTGTCATTGCTGCTAAGTACCACAAATAAAATAAGCTATTGGCTTTAAGTTATTTTTTGATTTATTTATTTGAATTATTTGAGATAATTTGACGTCCATTGTATGACATTCTATTAGATTAAAATAGCAAGTACTAAGTTTTCTACGATTAATAACAGGCGGATCAGAACCGTTTCTTCTCTGTAGTTGTACGGTGTTGCTTGCATAGTACTCTTACTTTTAAAAGCACTTCCATCAATTTTTTACTTTGGCATCATTCTCTTTAAAAGGTGTCGATTTCAGAACAGAGAATGTCGACTCACTTTTACCTCTGTTCGATCATGTAACGCTCTCCCAGTTGGACACCTTCATGACCCTCTTCAAAATCAGAAACACCTCAGCTGGATACAAGTGAGTGAATCATTTGCCCGCCTACCGTCCGTAGGGAAGCTACACTAGCTAATCAACTTCACCGGGCGATGTCTCTAGTAGAAGCAATGGGGCAGCTAACCTTATACCAACCCACACACATCCGTTATCAAAAGAGCAAGACTTCACTTCCATCAATCGTTCACCAAAGTAATAAGGGCATAGATTTGAAGAATCGTAGGCCTACGTAGATGTCTTTTCAGTTTATTTAATAACAAAGGTACATGATAAATATATATGTATAGTTTGTATAATAAATTAGTTATAAATTCATTACATTTTTTTCATCCACGAGGCTTTATGAATATTTCATTACTTTTGTATCGTTTTCCAGACATTTATAAATTCTAATTGATTTTTAGTTTTGTATCTTATATTTTTCAAAATTGATGCATGATTTCATTTAGCATTAATTTAAAGTGAGTTGAGTTTTCAAGACAATTTGCACATTTATAGATATAATATTTACATATCGATATTGATAACATTATTATATTTATGATTGGTAGTTCCAAAAATGATTTTAACATCATTGAGTTTTAAACCACCATCTGAATATGGTTGAGTTATAATGCTGCGTTTTATCCTATCAATATTTGTACCCCAAATAAATTAAAATAAATCGGAATTTAGTTTTTTAATAAATTCTTTTGAGGGATTTGGAAGTGAAAGAAATAAATGTACCAACTTTGGAATTATAAGCGTTTTTATTACTGTTACTTTACCTATGGGAGTTAAATGTCTTTGTTTCCATAGCGATAGTAAAGTGCCTATCTTGGAATATTGTTTGTTATAATTAAGAAGAATCATATCATCAAGGTTTATACAAAAATCAAGTCCTAGTAATGATAAAGATGAAGACGTAGATGTCTTACTACCTAATCTTTCCAATACAAGGGGAAAATATTCGTACACGAAAAATACCCATCTACCTTTCGGATTTTAAAGTTTATTCTAGGTTTCAATACCAATTATTTTGTTCATTCACCAGTTCACCCTCGCGGAAATCGATCAAAAAGTGTGCTTCAAGAGGCATCTTAAAAATACAAGTGGGATGGGGTATGTAGAAATTTAAAGAGTGAGTGAATCAGTGGAAACGCTATTCAGGCTATACAGGAGGGGCAAGTGCATCTCCAGGAAAATATGTACACAACTTCATTTCTAGGAAATATCAGTTCGATTTTTTGGACGTTTTTGCCCAAAACACCATCAGTACACCATCAGACCCTTCACAGGAGGTTTGCGCCTATTGTTCTTTTACAGTGGTTCCACAGTGCTTTAGCATTTGGAATCTTAATCGCGAAAACTTTTCTGCTACCTGTTTCAATCCCCATGCTGCCTTTTTACGCAAACAACCAAAAGCTTTCAGCAGATAATCTTTGTTGAGGTTTCCTCACTTCTTGCTCTAGTCAATGCGAACTGTGTAGACAGTGGTGTGAATGTAACTTTGTGATGAAAAGGAAATAACTGATAATAGTTTTGCCTTCTTGATTTATACCAAATTTACAACATATAAATAAATACGTGGGAAATATATGGTTTCAAAAACAAGCCGAAGCTTATATAAATTAGCTACCAGTTATAGTTTTACTTTCAAATATACAATTATAAGTAAGGTTGTAATTACATTTCTATTATATGTTATGATGCCGGTCGTGTAGTGCGGAAAAGTGACAAGTGTAGGAGAGAAGTGTGCTTTTAACCTGGAGTCGAGGGAATGAGACAGTGTTCAACGTAAGTAAATACTTATGTTATGCATAGTGAAACGGGGGCATGCTCAAAGTATCGGCTGCGAGATGACCAAAGCTTTGCTCAGAGGTTATATGGAATAAACACATGAATAGTATGACATTATGACACTTTAACCGCTTTGTAATTGATATTACTGACAGTACCACTAAAAATATGACTGTTGATTTTGTTATGCACTGTATTTGTTTTATTTAGATATTTGTGTGGATAGTCTGGTTACGTTGAGATTTGTCGTTTGTATATAAATGCTTATTAATTATACATTTTATATTTTCCACACATATATTAAAACCTATTGGAAAGGCAATAAGACATGCAGCATGAAATCGTGAAATGTGTGCGTATTTAGTAGCCGAAATGTCAAATGAAATTCTAACACAGCGGTCGTAAATCTCTACATTGTGGTATTGAGTAATGATATGGTAGAAGCTCACGTTTCAATGTCTGGGATATCTACCAGTGTGTCATAACTTATCAGGAGGGAGTGTCATCTCGTCATCTGACGTTCCTCGTTGATAGTTGTAAAAAAAACGAAGGTAACTTCATGGGTCAGTAAATATAAAAACAGTTGGTATAACACAGGACATTCATATTGCATCAGAAATATGACTGATTTGCCACGTTTGGTGAAACTCGGGCAAACATTGATTGAATAATAGTATAGTGAAAGTTATTTTGTAAGTTTTATCCAGAAAGAAATTGGAATTCAAAACTCTAGACGATGTTTACCATCCATGTGATGTTATCAGTCGCTGTGCTCGAGCAATTACATCATTACTGTAATCATTACCAGTTGTACCAATATCCATACGTGCTACGGTGCCTACATTACCTACTCCGGCGTTATAGGCTGATACACCACCTTTTACGTAGAAAAGAACAGAAAATTGTGCATGGGTCGCTGCTATTAAATTATCCAGGTTTTTCATGTGGACAGCATCTGATACTTGAACATTGATGCTATTAACTGTAAATGTCAACTACTGTATCATAGTCATATACCGTAAATGAGTCTAGATTAGTCAGCAAACTCTCAAAACGAATCAATATAATTTTGATAATTGATCGGCATCACTGTCAAAGGTAATATATATGCTAAGAAACAATAGTGCGCCTAAGTGAAATCACGAAACATACATAAGAGTTTGGACACATGGACGAACAATTCAATACAAACCTTTCAGTTGGTTTTCAGCAGACCAAGTTGGGTGTTTTCTTTTAACTTGATCCATATATGGAACTAAGATGACTCGTGTCATCATATCTATGTGAGCACAACTATCCCATCCATATTTAGTACATTGAGAACCAAGACCAGATGCGTGTAAGTCACACTGAAATGAAAAGACACAAATGAGGCTCATGAAGTGTTATTAAGATGTTTAAGGCTTGGTTGCAGTGAAGCATGTGAATAATAAACGTTAGATGATTTGACACACGCGCCATTGCAACAATTATATTGATAGGCGTCAGTAATATAATAATCTAATGGTTGGTTTGGGAAAACGAAAAAAAGGTCAGTAGGTTGAGGATGCCTTATAAACAATCTTATGCCATGAAATTCACGGAAAGTCTGTATTGTTTCTACAGAAATCGCGAAGATAATTCTATTTCTTACATGTCACATTAGCTTATTTCATTTCCATCTAAATTTACATCCATAATAATTTACCTTGTAGCCATCAAATTAGAAATCCGAGTGTGGATGACAAATCATATTGGACATCAATATTAAAGGAGGCATGCAGGTTAGATTTATCAACTTAGTTTGACAGTCAACAGGGCAGTATGTCAGCAGTAGACGCCATAAAATATCCCTCGGTACTACTGACATTATCCAGATATATTAGATTAAGAAAAATACTCTGAAAACCAGTTTGCTCAAATCAATAAATCCGTCGCTAAGATAAGAAATACTTATATCAAACTTTCAACAACATACATCAAATGCTAAGATTTAACACCAACCATGTACTTACTTTATTGTCTATAACTTTTAAACTGATATTTATAATGTTTTGATCAGAATCATCGAATTCATGTATATAATATTTTTCTTATAGAAACAACCGACTATGACGCCCTCAAACATAAAGCTTTATCAGACAACAGTATATCTATTCTGATATATCTATATCTGTTGCAATTTTACTGGATTATAATGAAACCCATTTTGTCCTTACCTGCATAATACCCCAAGCTCTGTGATTATCTCCCCAGCCTCCAGTTCTATACAATAACTTACCACCTCTTGTTTCTCTGCTGGCAACGGCAGCGATTACTGCTGGATGGACACCTGGTGGTAAAGAAATATGAGTCTTCAGAGATTTCATATTGAGAAAATCCGGCAAAAAGCTTATGTCCTCGGTGTTCCTATGATAACAAGAAGAGAAAAAGCCAGGAAAAATAAATGTCCTCGGGGTCTTCATGATAACATGCTGAGGAATCCCGATCACATCCTCAAGGTCCTCAAGTTGATATGATGAGAAAGTCGGCATAAAATCAACTTCTTCGGGGTCCCTGTGCGATTGGAAAGCCAGGGAATAGGCAACGTTATCAGGACAATTGCATCTATCAAGATAACATCTGTTGCGACTTTTCAATTATAATCAACATGTGATATAACAGTAACAGTCTATATTATCAGGTTGAATGATTGTATTTCACTTCATTTCCATTAAAGCCGAGACAGATATCCAGTATATAGAATTCAAAACAATTTCATCACTAACAACAATATGTATATCTTAATCGTAATAACCTTCTATAAAAAGGCGACAGTAGGAGCATCAGCAATACAACTAAATAAATATTTAAATTTGAATAATCAGATCCTTTTTTATTAGGGTCAGTGTCAGTTACAGTGCCATTTTTTAAGCAATCCTCTATTCATATTTATTCAATAAGAAATTATATTATTAAAAGGCGAATTTACAAAACTTACAGTTGTTTGTACCCGCTTGTACATAACATGATTTTCTCTTGTTCAATTCTGCAAGGTCATTGTCCAACATTTTGTAAGAAGCCTGTGCACCTATCACAATAAATCATAATAATAGTTCATATTTTATAACGCGTAACTACAAAGGTATCAACTACAGCATAATGTGGTTAAAAGTATGAATTTATTAGGCTATTAATTAATTTAATTAATAGGCCAGTAAGATAACGACCAAATAGATGCAGTCAGAAATATTCTCGAATTTGAAAGCAAAATGAAAGCCTTTGATCACATTGATCCAAGATTTTTAGTTGTACAAAATAAAGCATAATTTCAGAAAAGAGTTTAAGTTTACCTCCATAATGGATACCATCTTGAGAAGCAGTTCTACTACTAGCGCCTGTTGGGTGAAGTTTCATAACATCGCCGTGACAATTGTAACTGCCGCCTATAAGAACACAATCATCAAACGATGATCTTTAATACAAACAAACTTGAATGAGAAGTTAATCGTTTTATATGTTCTGACGTTTACAACAATAGCGTGTAGAATTTATATTTCATTTATTTAATAACAAGAATCTTTTTGTAAATGATGTTTTTATACAGTTTACAGACAGACAATTACAATAGCGTAGGTAGAAGGGGTCAGCAATTTATCATGATTTTAGTTTTTCTATTACTCTGGTATTTAAGACTGTAATATATAATATGTTATTTAGGAAATGACTGTCTCTAATGGAGAATATTGTTACACGAATCATGTAAAAGTACAATCGATAAGTTTTTTTTTAGTACGACCAATGACAATATACGATCAATGCATCAAGATCAGTCTAAAATCTAGAACAAAGTCATGTGTATTCATGTAAAGCATAATGGAGACTCTTGAAACGCATGGCTGTTCTTTTTTTGATTGGTTCATAGATTTTCTCTATATATTGTTGGTATACTTTTGAGCCTAAATTTGTTGATCCTTACCAAGGCTCTGAAAGCAATTTCAGACAAAACTATTTCAGTAATCAGCCGAAGGAAAAACAACAAAACTGTTACGATTACGACTGTTCTCTATTTCCATTATCTTCAACATATATCGAGACTAGATCAATTATTATTTAGAAAATGATTAAGAAAACAGACTGGAGCGTTGTAGAAAATCCCCATGAATTAAACAATAATCAGGTGGATTTCCGCCAGATAATTCTACCAGAGTATGACTCTGATTTTATTCTACTATAAAGGATAGAAAATGGTTTAAGTAAAAAGCAATTTATTTCTGGACAAAATTGTCATTTGCCTTCGTATGCTATTTTCTTATGTGAACATATCTGACAAAAGGTAATCGTCTACGGAATGGCTCATAACCTTAGTGCAGTAATTTATTACAAATTCCTGAAAGCAATTGTTTTAATAATATGACCTACTCGATGAGCCGCCACAAGTATTTGAAGTAAAACAGCACACATTGGAACCGGAGCATAGACTGCCGAGTTGTAAGCCATTGGCACAACATCCACTTTTAACACACCCGATACCCTTTTTACCAGCATGGGTACCAGTTAGCACATGACTTGTACATTGGTCACCTATTTAACATAAACTTGGGATAAGTAATCAGAAACTTGAGATAAACTTTAAGGACTCGCTAACATTAAGAGAATCCTTTTCAGATTTTTGTGTGTGTACATAAAATGTATTCATATCTAGAAAAAAAGGACCACAACTGACATGGATGAAGAAAAGTTGTAAAAACCCGTACTACTTTTGACCAGACGTAATTTTAGGTAGAAAATGAAGTATTTTCAAAATTCTATAACTAACCTACTTAGATATAGCAAAATAGAAACTTTTTAAGTCGCACTTAACATCAATAACAATATTTACCGACAATTTATTAGATATGCACCAGAAATTTCAATAATAAAAGGCCATTGCTTCAGTTGTCAACAAGAGTATATTAAAAATAGTTTAAGTGGAAACTGCAAGCTGGTTTGTTTGTTTTATTGGAGTTTAAATGAACTTGAGAAATTAAAGTTAAATTTTGCAAAGTTTGGTTTACCTGCTGCAGATGCAATGATTCCTAGACACAGTATCAATAAAATCATGTTCACACTATAAAATTGTACTCAATCATTGATAAGAGTTTATATGTGGGCATTCATTATACTGAACATGTGTTCCATTCTCACTCCCTGTCTTATCTTCCGTGTTTTTCCCAACGTTTTAGATTGTGATTTTACGTCAATTTTCATTTATCATTGGACATTCGGGCATTGACACCTCTCTGAAGCACTAAAGTCACATGAAACCATCAAGTCAAAGATAATATACTTCTGTAAAAGCTTTGATAGTTGCTTTATCACGTCATCACTGCGTGATCTCTATTGGTCTAATGAAACTGGTGTTAACAATTCAGTACTAAAGGTAATTGGGCTATTTGGTAAAATATTTCTTTCTGCACCTGATCGGGAAAATTTAGGAGAATATACCCGGGCAGTGGCTAACCCTTTTCACTTTGATCTTAACCAACATAATCTTTGTGTGCAATTCTATGAAGTTCTTAAAGGGGTTGGTTTATGTCCCATTAAAAGGACTTGGTCCCTTTTCAAACACCACTTTTCTTTTTTCAGTACTTTAACTATGACTTGATGCATTTCAACAGTAAGCTAGTATGTCAAATAATTTCTTCAAAACTACACGTTTTCATGATAGTTGTTAAAGGGAATCCTTTTATCTTGCTTGGGGAAAACCTGTTCAAATATTTAGTGCACCCACTCTATGTTATATAAGGTGGAATAGTTTTTCTGACTTAAATCTTTGTGAAAACGATTATCGGCAATGTCAGGTTAAATCACGACTTCCTTTCAGAGACATATCGGTCATAGGTCAAGACGGTGAACCTTTTATTAGAATTAGAACAAAAATGTCCGCTAACTAAATTTGTAATTAAAATCGAATTAAATCTTTAGACACCTTTTTTGTTTATCCGAGGGCGAAAATTTGTTAAGTATACTGATGCAATAAATTTGAGATTATGAAAGATTTTAACAGTCAAAATGTCAAAATGTGTCAAACATATGAGAATATTGGACATATTAACCTAATGGAAATGTCTTGTTAAGTGTTCAGTTATTGGCTTGGTAAGTTGATACTGAAACACTTCAGAACGAAAATAGATAGACCCAGATGCTGGTGAACTCGGAAGCGAAATCACAATATGTTATTCAAATATACAATATAACACATTTCGCGGACAAACAATCAAGTTATTCTAGAGAAGTGCGATATTGGTATTTGTTGATCAGACAGAAACCAGAAAGATACACAGAAATCCGTGATGTAGAGTTGAGTTGATTTTCACAAAGACAAAATAGCCAATCCCATCTGAATACTATGATATTTCGTCAGTGAAAAAAATCTTATCTTATCGATAAAACCTCTTAAGGGAATGTAGCTCTGGTGGTAAAATAATTTAGTTCCTTTCAGTTCTTATCATTCCAATATTAACCTTACCCTGAGGATCCTCCATTACTAATTATCGATATAAGTATCGATCAACTTTTTCTCCTTTAAAAAAGCTAAATAGTAAAAGAAATACAAGTATAATCTGCATATGAATATAAGATTATGGTATACTATGCTTTGTTCAGTATCGTATATATGTGTGGTAAATTAGTTGTGAAACTACACAGTGTCCCGTAAAACAATCATCTCTTTGAAACAGTTTCAGAGAATATGTTTTCAAATTTTCTCGTGGAACGTATTGGGAATAGGGCGTTGTCGTGAATAGTAAACTTTGCATCTTGATAGTAAACTCGAGGTACTGCAAAAACGTCATTGTAGCTGGTCTCCACTTTACCAACAGTTACTATCTGTAATGGTTAAAGTTGGCACCATTTTAGAACCTCGTAGGTACAATCTTGGAGAAATTAAGACAACCATTCTACTGTCATTGATCTCTCGATATTGCCAGGCAAATTCGTTGATCGTATGTATAGAAAGTTTGCTTGTTCGTCTTAGGAATTTAAAAGGCAACCCCCGTCACAAGATGCCACTGATGAACAAATCAATTCTTTTCACTATAGTTAATAACTAGGATATGACAGTCCTCAGTCTGGCCTTTCATATGTCACATCATAACCTTTTTTAATCTGCTATTATAACAGTATTTGTATTGTAAACAGGCCATAAAACTGCCAAGTCCATGCAAAATATATAGGTTCGACTGTTTGCTAAAAATCCATCTAATAGAATTACTCAAATAATTAAAACACAGAGAATGCACTGCACAACCCATTGATGCTATACAAACTTATTTTTCTATTGCATCAAATTCAAAGCTTCATAAAATAGTAAGATGTATAGGTAATCAGAGGCTTCAAAATATATATATATATCCAGGAAAATAATATTACATATACTAAACTTACATTGAATTTCGCAACACCTACATTCTTTTTGTGTAATGTGTAAGCCATAAAGCTATAATTAAAACTCGAACGTTCTAAATGGAAACAGAATAATTGTTCAGAGTAAAAAAACAACGATCACATGTATAAAGGAAATCATCTTAAGTTCCGATAACAAAGAACTCTCTTGCCATTCTCCCCTTTTCTTTATTCTTTGAATCGTTTTCATATTGCACAAGAACTGTATGTAGGTCATGGAAAAGTAAAAAAATACATAAAAAGATTACCTAAGAATTACATAATAGCACAGTGGTTCTTTTTTCAGTCTTCACACCTCTGGAGTAGTCATTTGAACCCCTCACACCCCTAAAATAATGGACAATCAAAACATTTGAAATTTTATAATTTTTATTCAAACTAATCATAATAATCACACATAATAATGGATATATAATCATACGGCCGTAATAAGATGGGAAGGCTGGTGCTGATTTCTTTAGAACCATATAATATCCCTCATAACAAACATCTCCTACAACAGTTGTCCACACCCCAGTCCCACGCCCCAGGGTGTAGCAGTAATAGAATATATTTATATTTATCATCTGTTAAAAAATGTATCAAGGGATACATTGTCTAGTTTATAGTTATTTTAATTAATATTCAATTTGTCTCCAAGGATCCATTGGTTGTCACGTTGTTTGAGTCATGGAAATTAACAGTTAGTGATAGAATTATGTTCGGATCCCTTGGGAGGTAAGATGAACTAAAATGTCTACTTTTCATAAACAATGACTGACTATATTATATAAAATCTCAGCGAAGGCTTTGACAGATAAGTTTGATATAATCGGTCGTGTATTATAAGACAGGATGTAACCATAGATCTGTTCAATTTTAAGTAATTAAAGTTAAATTTAATTTTAAGACCTACACCCTATGTTTCTGCACTTCTCGTGCAAGAGCGTTTTTGTGATGAATGCCATCGACACCTACGACATAAGCATAAAAACTGCAACATTTGTGATGAGATAATATACATGACAGCTTAATTAGCTTTATATCATTGTCATTTTTATACGCCCACATTGTAATGTGGCCGTATGTTGTCGTCGCCCCTTCCCGTCCGTCCTTCCGTCCTGTCAAAAAAATGGCTTGTGACCACAATAGAGGCTACAGTTGTGATCTAAGATGCAAAAATTCCTTCATTAGATTCTTTTCAATTTAACTCTGTGCTTTTTGTAACTTACCAACACTATCGTTGAATGAACTTCAGCGCCTTAAACCTCAACTGTGGGATTTGTTTTTCAGAACTATAGATATCAATAAAGTTCTCCATACCCAGTGGATTAAAAGACAGTTGACAACATGGACATCAATTTGTACACATTGACAAGAAAGGTGTTATGATAAATTGTCATGTTATGATCCGCTTGATATCATACATACCTCCATGGAATATTAAAGACGTTAATATTTCCATTTTATTCTATAAGTGACATGCATGGCATGTACTGAAATGATAAACGTCGGAAGCAATCCTGACATGAAGATTAATATTGCCGATGGTCCGGAAAGTTTGTTATGGTAAGTAAAGGTCATTCTCTGGGCTTTGCATCTCTCTAATGCATATCAGTTTAGGGATCCATTGGTAAAATATTCTATTCGTTCACTATGTAAGAGTTTTTTCAGTTAAGGATAGATTTGAGTCTTACTCGTCGACCCTCGCGATTCATCAAAAATTACCTTCGTCACAACAACATTTGAAAGAATGTAGTATTATGTAATATGAAAGCTGATGATAACCGACCTGCGTCTTTCACGTAACCAAATATTCAATTTGAGTGCAACGAAGCGTTCAAATTTTTAAGTCAATCCAATTGATACCAACTAAATCCACTTGAAAGCTGCAACTTAGCAAGTGCCACCAAATATTCAAAATATGCTACCCTAAAAGATATCGTCTGCAAAATGATATGAATATTCATTAAAATCATCATATAACTGTTAACGAATTGACTTTGGCAGACAAAAGTCGCCGATATAAAAATACGCACACAGCAAGGACCCATTCCGAACAAATTAACATTTCACAGGAGAATAAAAGAAGCTGGTAACGAGTGTAAACTGACTGACGTGGGTGGTGTATGTTGAAATTCTCCTACACGCCTTGATCACAACACACCGTTCACAATATGTTTAATGTTCTTGTCAGACAGAATCAGTCCCTTGGCCACAGAATTTTTTATTGACGGTTTGTGATAAATAGTGAAAAAACCTATTCATGTTTGTTTTGCCCAAATATATTTTATAATTTAGGAAGAAAATTTTAAGAATTTTTAGTAAGTGATGATGATACACGTATATCCCTGATATCACGACTTAGATGATGACTCGCTAAACTGCGGTTTTAGAGCTTGATCCCGACAGAGGTACACATGATGTTCTTTCCAAACGATGTCTTCTTACTTTACTGCTTGTCAGAAATGCTAATGCAGAAACACTAATGCGATGGCAAACTGCATTGCGTTACTATCTCCCTTAATCTCATATGAGAAGGCGGGGATGGGGGGGGAGGGGAGGGAAGGATATATATCTCTGCAAAAAAACTAAAACAAAACTCCTAGGCCTTATATCCGATCTAGTCAATACTGCATCATTTGTTAAATGTTGTTTTGTTGTAGAGTTAATCAGACGCACAGCACAGGTACATAATCTAATCGATTTTTCAGTAAATAAAAAAAAAATAACGAAGAAAGAAAAAAAACGGAACTATGAAGTCTTACAATTTCACGCCAAGTATTTCATTTCAAACATCGCATGTCATTTCTCTAGAAACATTGTTTTATTTATA
This sequence comes from Lottia gigantea, assembly GCF_000327385.1. Taxonomy (NCBI): domain Eukaryota; kingdom Metazoa; phylum Mollusca; class Gastropoda; family Lottiidae; genus Lottia; species Lottia gigantea. The sequence goes on along the minus strand of NW_008707225.1, from coordinate 3,290,113 downwards.
TCTCGAATGATAACGCTATTCTACTTACATCGATAGTTTTGCTGGGTGTTTACGTCACCTTATTTAGCTGACAGCCATATGAGGCTTCCACCAATTACTCTAGATAATTTTAGCCCTTAACCATATATTATTACAAAAGAGTGTTTACTAAATTGAGATTAACCTTGATTCTAAAATATTCACGCTAAATATCGCCGTTCACTATGCACTATGCAAGTACAGATAATAAATCCTGACGTAAGTGAAGCCCAAGAGGTAAAGTTTAAGATTACTTTCAGTAGGGATGGTGCCTTAAAGAACAAAAGTTTACTGATAATGATGCTTGTAATAGTGCTCAGTTACAAAGACAGAACTTTAATAGCTCTAGGTTGTTACCATTACGAAGATTGTTGTTCTTGTGGTTTTTTTAAGAAAGCTAATTATGATTCCAGTCAGCAGTCTATTTTTTTAATTTTGTAAGAAAGAAGACGTAACTAAATACATCAATAGCAAGATTATTCTGAATGGTACACATCACAAGAATGAAGAATAAGGAAATAACTTGGAATCAATATATTTTACACATGCATTGTATTTAATATTGAAATTATATTTATAATAGAAAGATAGACGGTATTGTCTTGAACATTAACTTGGAACATCAGGAAGTTATTTTCACGAAAAAACTTTTTAATAATAATAATAATAATAATAATAATAGTTTATTTTTTATATACCGTTACATTGACATTTCTTCAACTTAAAATTGTGAAAGAAAATTTTAGAGATTATTATGACACGTTTATTGATTGACACCATTCAAAGAAAATTAAACACCAGTATACTACTAAACACGAACTCTTTCAACGAATAAAAAGAACGTTCTATTATTGACATTTTATTATTTTTTAACGCTTACAAATTCAGCGTCTGGAAATTGTCATTATTTTCCGTTGAATGACAGAACATGAAAGGGGAGGAGAAGAGTTATTTTTTACAAGACAGAGGTTGTGATAGATATCCAAAGCTGAACAGACATGTACAAGTCTTTCCAAGTGTTTTGATCCTTTGCTTTGAGATAATTACTTTATACTCTTTGATAACTAAATCTGTGTTGGTTTTGTAGTTTTTAAGGACTGTTATGTCTCGCCTTTACAAAATGTTATTTCGGAAGAAATTTAAACCACCCAGTAAAAGGATATGTTTTGACTGTATGTTATCAAGGAACCTTCAACGGATTCTAAAAATTAAAGTTAATATTCAACCGGATTTTGAATTGGCGACTGTTATCTGCTGTTGTACTTTCAAGAAAAAATTGGATCTGATCGTCTGTCTTGGAGGTCGGAATCAATCATCAGAGCTGAATTATATTATATAATGTTATATATGTTTAATAGTTTGAATTGAATTTTGTATAATTTTTTTTTTGTATGTGCACTGAGTGTGCGAATAAAGTAATTATATTGTGATTAATTATATCTTTGAGATTTCCTTGATTACCGACTTCAATGGAAACAACCGAGAAGTATGTTCAGCAATAGCATTTGTATAAGGTGCAAATTAGTTTTTTTTTAATTTTTTCATTACGGAATTAAGAAATATACAGAGTATCAAAACTGTGACGATTGGTCAGAAAATACAGCATAATCATCTGTACATTTACTACTTGCTCCAGAAAGTTGAAAATAGTATAGATAAGTACCACACGTGTCTAGAGTAAGCAGTTAATGCCAAGTGAGATATTTCTCGAAATGCAAATTTAAGACATATAATAATATTTACGACTGTATAAATTTTGTGAGCACAAACAAAAAGCAAATAGAACAATATTTTCGGTGCATTTGTGATGAGACAATTCAGGGACCATTTAACTTCTTGGTTAACCACCTGCAGAACGAACTGTCTCTGTCTGGTTAACGAAGAATTGAACGTCATTAGAGTCACACCTCGTTCTGTCGAATCCTTACTTATTCTCAAAACCGCAACTATTTCTGTTGCACTTATGTATGCTTCATTTTCATCCCAATCTTTTGGATCAACAGAATTCGCTCAGCACGACTAAAAGCGCCGGATCTAGATATTCTGTATTATTAATGTCTCTTTCATCTGATTTCAAAACTCAAACAGTGCAAGTGCTACGTGACTCTCAGACAAGTACCACAGGTGTCTAGGGTAAGCAGTTATTATCAACTGAGACATTTTTCGTTCAGCGTAAATTGCCATGTCCTTCATCAAATTAAGGTCAGTGAGAGGGGCATACCTGTGACGTATTCAAATCTTCATGAGAAATACATAGTTAGCTGAGTTTGTTTTTAGTTAGTGTTACGAGAGTCTCAATAGGTTTCTAAACAACCATATTTTGAGTATGAGTATATGGCACGTGCCATCCATCTGGCACGATGATGAGCACCTATGGGAAACAGAATTTTGCCACATTTCTTAAGAATCCCTCCGAGAAATATCACACTATCTACCAAAGAAAAAACCTTCTAGATTAAAACATATGATGTCGACAAGCATAAATTCAAGAGTTTTTCCTAAGGGTTGTTTCCAGCAAAGAACACACTCCTCATCGCGAGCATATATTGACGCTAATTTTGTCGAAACACATAATACAAATACGATCCGTTGATTTATCGTTGAGTCAACTTCGATGCTATCTTTTCATGATCCAATTTTGGTACTACAAGAGGCTTTGTCACATCCTTGCCCGACACTTAAATCGGAACACTTTTGTGTTCATGGTTCTCTTTATCACCCATGATCTTTCCATCTAAATTTGCTAGTGGGACACATAGCTCGAAAGCTTTTTTCTATGTCCTCTGCTAAATGCTGACGATGAATTCGGCAAGCTTTCCTTCGTCGGTACTTTGGTAGGACACTCTGAGAACTGGTTTCAGTCTGTTGGAGGTAAATCAAACCATTAGCTGAATTTGAGGGTTGATACTCTTGATACAGATGCACTAGGACTACCTTAAATTGTTTTGCCTCATGCGATTCAACATCTGCTCCACTTCATCTAGCGTTGCAACATCAGCTGAATCTGTTACACGCATTGTTTCCTCGTCGGCCACTCTTTATGTTCAAAAAGTCTCTAATTCACTCTTTGCTCTCTCATGAGATAATGAAACGTCAAATCATGAAACTGCGGCGTCCTTCCTCACTTTGTTCGAGAAGGAACTGGCGTCTTTATCTATTTCTATTATGTTTAATGCATTCTGGTTGAATGTCAAACAAACTACATGTATATAATGACCTTTGGAAGTCTACTCTTTTAGCTAACTAACGCTCCCCATTCCGGTTGATAGACTTGTTCATGTTGTCATTTTTGTTTCACCTGATCCATTACTTTTTTTGTCGAAAACACTTTTAAATCTAGCCCTTTCTTTCGGTGAAAATCAAACAAAATGTACCTCTCCTTTTAATGGTAATTCGGTTTTGCACTGAATTGTTCAAGTGTCCCACCTAACTTTCAAATTTCATCTTTGGACCTTGCCACAACCATTTTAAAATCACAAATGCGTTTTTATCTGAATATGATGGACTGTGTGCTCTAATTTTCGCCCAAAATGTCCAGGGCCTTTCTGGAAAACATTATAACTGGTGGTTTGGAGTATGAGAACACTTTTATTGGACAAACTTAGGGTTGGTTGAGATAATTGTAAATGTCGACGGATTTGACTGAAATTTGGCAAGGGATGTTTTTATCAAAAGATATAGAATACTGCCCTATGCAGTGAAATATGTAAAAATGACATTTGTAATTGACGTCGAATGCGTCAAAGTGACCCAATTCTAGTGGCACTGGCTCTTATTTCATTGAAAGCGATTGACACAGGTTCGTCATTATCAGTGATTCTGATTGACGTAGAGACAAAAATTACTGGTATTCCTCGGGTAAATCTAGAGATATTTTATAATTAAATAACCCGAAAGATGCTACAAACATTCTTTTCAACTATCAATTTATCAATTTGTTTAAGATTATGTTCTTAATTCTCTATCCAATAGCATCTGCATGATTCAATTTACTATCTGATAAAGCATGCTGTTCAAATGGGAATCTTTCGTTCAGAATTTTAATTTCCAACATATACATATTTTTTTTTTATAAAATTGAAGGTCTCGAATGAAGGTCGTTAATTCAATTCACGATTTTGACAAATATATTACCATAATTTCTTATTTATATCAGATTACAGCATAATTTTAGATATATTCCAATTAACATGTCATGACAATACCCGATCAATTTATAATGTAGTCAAATTCATTTCCTTGTACGTATCATTTCTACGATATCTAATTTATAAAGATCCGGGCAACTGGATCAGCCTTTTTGCTTTTCTTGTTCTTTGCTGGTCTTTATGCACCAGGTGTACTTAGTAGCAGTTCAAAATTTTCTAAACCTTCGTGTTTATCATTATTGTAATATTTGCCGATTGATCGTTTCTGGACCACCCGACACCCGGAAAAATAGTTTTCCACTTTACTTAAGGAATGACCTGTTTATCGATGTATAAACAGAAAAAACCTGTGTAAACTTGCTACGCGGATTTATACATAAGTGTACTCAGTTTTTTTTCTGTTTATACATCGATAAACTGAAAAATGTTAAGGTCATTCCTTATAATTAAATCAACTCGAATACATGTTTAAATATTTATCTAAAATAGCAACAAACTAAGGCACAAAATTGGCGCATAAATACCTAAAATTTTAATTAACTGATACCAACAATAGAGACGTCCAGAGAACAGCCAGCCAAATATAATTAGGTCACTTATTTATAGGCTACTGTCTACTGCTTGAAAGTTGACGGAGCGGCCACATTTAAAGTTCAATTATTGAAAGCCAGGGTTCAAAATAAGTCAAAAAATCATGATTTCGAGGGAATTTGGAAAATACCGTAATCATTCAGTAAAGTGTACAGATTTCGGCTCTAGTGACGTTCGAGGGAAGGACACCGACGCTGTGTAGTGGCCACGTCAATCAAACTCAATGTTAAAAGTAGTCCGTTAAGGGACGGAACTTATATTTACATTCCGTTTACACAGATATAAACCGAATTCACGTGACCGCTGTTATCCAATCAAATTGCGTGATACCGTGTAAACGGAATCGTGATTTAATTATTTATACTTAAACTTATACTTGTCTGCATCACTTACAGGCATTAACGTAATGCACAGGTGTAAACAAAATCAGTTTTAGTTAACATAGATGGAGAAGATATGTATAAGTTTCAAAATGTCCTTGATCTTTTACATTAAAATAAGATAGATTAATATCCTTAATTTTTAACATCGAAATATGATATATTGATAGAAAAGATATTAATTTTTAATTTTTACATCGATGTAATATATATTCATAAGAAAGAAGAAATTAATTTGAAATTTACTTATTTCTTAACATCATAAAAGTTTACCAGATAGATTAACATCGTCGTTGGCAATAATCGTCATTAGTATACGGTCATAGTAGTTATTGGTAATGTTCGTTACATAGTCTTAGTTGTCTTTGGAAAAAATTCGTCGTTGGTTATACTGTCATGGTCGATATTGGTAATATTTGTCGTTGGTTATATTATAAATTACGAATAATTAAGCCCAGAAGAAAAAACATACTTTTGGTAACTTTCGTATGTTATGTTTGTGGGTATTTCTCACTGAATAAAAGAAGAAGAATTTAAAACGTGCTAAGCCTGGTTATTTCTTAGAAGCTTGGTAAAAGACCTTAAACCTTGATGGTATTCCATGTTATTCTCTCATGTTCTATTAATGACTTGGTTATTATAGATGTATTTTCAGGTCACCTTGGCCATTATCTAACAGATTCCAGTATCAACTCCAGTTAAACTTCATACCTTCGAACAGAGAAACAGGTTTATTGCCGCTTAGGTACACTAACAATATATTAGGAACCAAAGTACATCTGAACCTTTGTACCATAGACAGACAATATGTTTTATTTCTAAAAGTGTTAAAATGCCAGTTTATGTCAATCAATATTGACTTTTTAAATTAAAACTCGCTGTATGTACATTTGATGATGTTTATCATAGGCAGACAACCATGTTTATTTTAATGTGATGGTCACCGTTGATATAATATTGGTCGTTGGTAATATGGTCATGGCGACTGTTGGTAATATTCATTTTTGGTAATATGGTCATGGTGGTCATTGGTAATATTGGTCGTTGGTGATATTGTCATGGTCGTTATTGGTAATATACGTCGTTGATCATATATGGTCATTGTAATCGTTGGCAATAATGATAAATATTCATGTTTTAAATCCTTTATAGCAGGTAAAATTAAGAAAATGCCACATATCCCAGGCTTTCTATCTTCACATGATATTCTCAGCACTTTTGAGGAAGAGAATCTAGAGTTTAATCTCGTACCATTGAGAGAGAGTATAAATCTATTTTGGAATCCATACCACAAGAATGAAAGATCTTATCAAATTCTCAATTCAATCCAGATATTGATGACACTATAGATTTATACTATAATAATATGCAGTCGTTAGAAATCTAGTTGCTACTAGATGCAAGATGGACTCGAGACCAATGTTGTTCCATTTCTCTACTGGATCTTAAGCAAGCAACATGAACTAACCCGTGGGTATTGTTTTATTCCCTGAAGACGTTTTGGGGCGTACAAGATTTTCCTTTTTGCAGTGGTACAGGTACTGGTCGAACCCAATCCATATCCCGGAAATATACGGGAGAGCATATGTTAAAATTTAGTTTACCCACTGCCTATTTCAGCATAATACTGCACAAAATATCTAGTGTCGAAATATCGACGGTTTCAACACAAAAGAGAGACAATTAATTTGATTGCGTCACGTTTTGTCCATTTATATTTTTTTGGTTTTTTTTCGGTCAGGTTTAATGGAAATATAATTATAGTGGTTTTCGAGGATCCGAGCTACATAATTTACCTCTAAAAGACAAAGTGTTGAGTAAATAGCCCGAAGTACAAGGTATGTAAATTTAAGTATTTAAATTTGATTTACGTCGGGAAATTTCTAATCATTAATTCAGTTAGAAGAGTTAATATTGACCGACAATTATAATTTATTTATTCTTTTTTCATTATATGCCGTTTGCGAAAAATTCTTCAGATGTACGTACTTAGATTTAAAAAGTCATAATTGACTTATATAAACGACAATTACAATTGTTTGTTGAGTATGACTGCAACACGTACAGATGTACATACAGCGAGCTTTAATTGAAAATGTCAAAATTGACTTACATAAAGGCTCTGTCACACCATGATTATATCGTCTGCGACGTATAAGTATGCACGGCTCAGTCGTCTTGCATACGTGGAACGTACGTTGTTATGAATCTATGAACTTATCTCGGACGACCAAAGAACTTATTAAACGCGTGTCTAACTTGCAGATATCGTATAATGGCGTAAAGTGCAGCGTTTAATAGAAGTATATAAATATCGATTGGCATTATACGTTAACTGTAAAGAAAATAGCACATTAAGTAAGTTTTATGATCTGACAGAATACGACTACATACAACTTACAATGGAAATAAGTTCGGCATAGGTGCAAAGCACGTTATAAATTAGAAGACAGTATTCGTCTAAATTTTTTTATACGTCCTGCTATTACTAGGACGTATATCAACGAGCTTCAACGATTTTCAGTTAAAACTTGCTCATAATGTGTGACCTGGCCATAAACGGCAATTATAATATTTTGTAATAAATATTTTTAAATAAAACACATTGAATTAAACATGGTTGTCTGCCTATGATAAACATCATCAAATGTACATACAGCGAGTTTTAATTTAAAAAGTCAATATTGATTGACATAAACTGGCATTTTAACACTTTTAGAAATAAAACATATTGTCTGTCTATGGTACAAAGGTTCAGATGTACTTTTGGTTCCTAATATATTGTTAGTGTACCTAAGCGGCAATAAACCTGTTTCTCTGTTCGAAGGTATGAAGTTTAACTGGAGTTGATACTGGAATCTGTTAGATAATGGCCAAGGTGACCTGAAAATACATCTATAATAACCAAGTCATTAATAGAACATGAGAGAATAACTTCAAGACTGCCTATATTAAGATCTGATATATTTTAATTCATGTGGGACGTATGTGTAATACGTGCATAAAATAAACTATCTTTCCAAACAAGTTGATATATGGTTGACTGATACCGAATTCAAAGCACCATTATAGAAGATTTTATTTGTATAGGTTACGCAACATAGTTTACAGACTATCGCAAAAAAAAATGTTCAGGTCAATATGCCATATAACGAATATTAGCTTGTCAAATTGGTAAATGGCAGGAATGCATCAGATGCTCCGGAATGGTTGCCCTGCCTCGTTAACGACACCGACAACCATACTTACTTTCATACTTACTCTACAGACTACAATTCTATATTGATTCTTTTGTATGTGTGTCAATATCATTATGAAAATGTACACTATTGAGTTTGGTGAGGATCCGATGATTTTCTTTAGAGATATCGCGTTTTTAACTTTTTTTAGCTCGTGCTCACTCTACAGGCTACGATTTAGAGTTTGGTTTACAGTTCACATTTAGCTCTTTATCAAGCTGCTGGTGGGCGTATTCGCTTGCGAGACTTGCCGCAAGCCTATGTTTTTTTCAGTGAGAAATACCCACAAACATAACAAAGCTACCAAATTATGTTTTTTCTTCTAGGCTCAATTATTCGTCAGATTTTGTTTACTTTAATACACATTTCATTTAAATCTGTACCAGTTAATAGTTTTAACAATATTTATATACCGCTAAGAGGTATATTAATCAATGTTTTCAAAAGCTGAACGCAATAACATAAAAGTGTAACTTTGTTATAATTTATTCATTTTTAATTACCTTTTACATGGGATTGGGCTTCGATTTTTGTATGATAACAGTGACACAGTGCTGATTTTATGATCCACACTCTGATTAGTGTAAGGTATTTGCTTGAAATTTTGCTCTCTTATTTCTGTCACTGTTCGCAGGATAACTATGCCAGATAAGTATTGATTTGATGAAGTTTGTCAGACACATTATCGTATGACCGGTAATTGGGCACTTAAAATAGTTTCTTATACCATATTGGTTTGATACCAATCTATTCTTGTGAGAATCTAAACAACATAAACTTCATTGTAGTCGACAAAAAACGGTAATATTGAGTTTGAAATGAACAGTTCTTGTGAAATGAGGAGATTTGCATTTCGAATGTAGAATGTAGATTTTACCAACATACAAGTCTATCGTATTAAATGCACATGTTCACATGTTCAATGTGCATTCAGAATAGTTTTCGACTTTCACAGCGGGATTCTTGCCAATGCAAATCCTTGCAATCCTAGTAAACTCAATACTTTCAAGAACGCATTGTTCGTCTGTTTCATAAAAATAATATACAATAATTGTATAAACTAAATGCAGGTGTAAAGCATGTCTGATTGAAAGGAATCTGTGTTTTGTCTCGAATTTCAAACAGACCCTAATAAGTAGTTTACTGTCAATTTTAAATATAAAAAACGTCAAACAAAACCTGGCCTTTAATTAACATTCCTGTGGCTAGGGGATGATAAGTGCATTTGAAATTCCAAGGCACATTGATTACAAATGCCTCGTCGCAATAAATCACTGAAAGCAGCAGATTATTTCTGTTGTTTCTATCATTCTGTATATTAAATTTTCTTCTGCTGAAAGTATTTCCTCTTTACCTTGCAGATACAAGTCAATTTTTATGGCGTCCAGTTTATATATTTCATTCAGATGTTATCTAGTTCAAACTATTTTCTCAAATAGCCATTTTATAGCCACTGTTCATGGTGTACATTTTATGAAAACAATTCGGTATTTCAAACGTTTGAATGTTTTGTTGACGTATATAGACATTTTTCACACCAGAAACAATGATATTAGGGTAACCTTCGTTAATTTAACCGATCGAGTGGAAATACCATCTTGCGCTCATTTGAAATATAGTATGTAGTTGAAAATTCAATTTACACCGAAAAATTACGATAGTGGCATAAAATCTCATGCATAATTATACAAAGTTCTTCAGATTCCTCACAAAATTGATGCATAAAATATGACATATGACATATGACATGTATAGATAATATGTAAAAGTCGATATACTTAAAGATATAATAGACGTTTTAATATGCCAACATGGGAGTTTGTATTGCAAACAAAGTACACACAGGAGTTTGTTAACGCTGTTTATGTCTGTTTATTGCCGTTGCCCCTGTCCTTCGGTCCGTCAACATTTATTGTGAGCACTATAGGGACTAATAGAATTTTGTATGATAATTTATATTGACGAGATCTTGGCCAAGTTCGAATTTGACGATTTTTCGATGAAATATTGCACTTGATTTAGTGGAAACGCATCAAAATTTGTTCGTGAGCTCAATAGAGACTAATGTTTTCATCCAATTTGAATATAATTTGGTGTGATCATTTATTTTCATAAGATCTTGGTCAAGTACGAATATGACAATTTTATGAGAATTTGTTTTTGACTGCAATAGAGAAAAGAGTTTTCATCCGATTTAATGAAATTTTGTATGACGATTTTTATTTATCAGATCTTTCAAGTTCGTATTTGAAGATTTTTCAACTAATTTCTTTGTGGGTACTCTAGAAATCGCAATTTTCAATCAATTTGATTGAATTTGTTTTGATCATTTATTATGATTTTGTTTGTGAGCGCAAAAGAGATTAATATTATGAAGAATTTTGAAAGTTTGAAAATCTTGTTTTTCCTCGGTTCTAGAAATTCTTACTTAAAGAACAAAAAACTTGTCAAAAATAATCTTAAAAAAATATTTAATATAGGCTATATTTTAGCACTCGTTATCCTGAAGTTAAAATTTTGAGCCTTTTTACCTATTACTAACGGAATAATATATAACTATATTAAATAAAGTGTATACTGAGAGATGAAATTTGACAAAAATGTGATCATTTATAATAATGAGATCTTTAGCAATTTATAATTTGACGATTTTTCGATTAACAGTTTTTGAGTTATTTCCCTTGAGTATAAAGTCAATATTTGATCGAAAGCACGGTAAATTTCTTCTGATTTTAGTGAAATTTGATGTGAGAATTTAGTGAAGTTTGATTTGGATGATTTTTCGATGAAGGTGTTTGGGTGATTGCTATTGATTGAAAAAGATTTTGTGGAATAAATATATATAATAAATAACTACAAATGTATTTTTTAGATCTTTAAAATAGATTCTTATCTAAGTCACTAAACATTGTTATTATTTCTGACAGCTGCCAGTGGCCGTATGTTACTTGCCTGGCAATTTATCTTTTTTTTCTTCTTGTAAACACGGTTTAGACCTTTTGAGAATTTCATTGAAACTTAACAAGATTTTTGTATAATGCAACTCTTTCTTTTAAGCACGCAACAGGCCCCAGTTTATAAGATTCTTTCAAGATACTTCAGCATTTATATAAATTCTATGGTAAGAAAGACGTCTATCAAATTTGAGATGCGCACTTACAAACCTTTTACAAACACGTCTTCAATTTAAGCAGAACCTTAGTTAAACACTGGTCATCTTCCAAAATGTAGGGAGAGGGATTATGACAAGAATGAACATTTTAAGGCCCAGACTTTCAAGGTGTTAGGTATTTAATAGGAGTGATTCCACTTAATTTTGGGGTCTAGACATCAATTTTGGATGAGTTGTGGCAAGTCTATGTTTGGAAATAAGACATTGCATCTAATGACACGTAGGCTTTTTGAAAAAATCTGATTGAATAGTTTGGCCGCTTTCACAGTGTCTGATGATCGGTGCAAGACAGTAGTGCCCTTGACAAATTGAGTTCCGTGTACTCGTTATGTAAGTCTAGATTATGCCCCGTGTGCAATGATTTTGCACTTAACTAATTCTTATTATTCATTATAAATTCATTCCTCGAGATACGCAGCGAGTTAAAACATCGATCAGGAAGTCTTCTTTACATAATTCAATTCAGGCAATTACTCCATAAACCTATTTATAGCAGATTAAAAAGATATAGCCGAAGGGTAGGTTTTCAAACAAACGATAAGGAACTTTTCTAGATGTGATCATAATGTGTGGTGTTTATATGTAGGTTATATGAGGTCAGGTAAAAGGTATAAAGGTCACGCATGCGCAGTGATGGAATGTATAGGATTACATGTAACGATGTGTTGATAGTAATGGAATAAAGTATAGTCAATCTAATATATATCGTTGTTCTACCCACGCATCAACACAATATGGCGACGAGGATGATTTTCTTACGTATTCTACTAACATTCTAAGTATTCATATTAACTTTCTGGAGTGATCTTTCCTATATAATCGTGCCATAATTAGCGATGTCCAGTGGAATACCATTTCCTACACTCTTTCTCCCGACTTCCGGTAAACCAAATCTTTCATGGAAAGACTTTCGAATTTTTTTCGAGAATTATCTCATTGCTGTTGGTGGAGGAAATTACGCTAATCCACGTAAACGTGCACTGCTTCTTCATGCCCTTGGAACACATGGTAAACGTGTGTATGATTCAATGAACGATCCGTCTGACACATACGAAGGATGTCTAGATGCATTACAGGCTCGATTCGGCGACAAAATCAATGTGTCCGTGGAAAGATCGAAATTCTATGGTCGAAAGCAAAACTCAAAAGAAACCATAGATGAATTTGTAAGTGAACTTAGAAGACTAAGTTACCATTGTAATTTTCCAGCAGATTCCTTGGATGATTTCATAAAAGATGTTATTATTCAGCAAACTGTCAGTGATAAAATACGTGAAAAACTATTGATTGAGGGTGACAATTTAACTCTTGAAAATGCACTGATACTTGCTCGAAAAATTGAATTAGCTGATACTGAAATGAAAAAGCAGCAAGTCCTAGTAACACTAGTACAGAAGATACAGTTAATAAATTAAATGGTAGACCAAGACAGTTCAGAACGAATAGAGATGGACAGAATACTGGTAACCGAACTGATAATAATTTTCGTAGAAATCCAAGGCGATAACAGTTCAGTGATCGACCACAGAACAATTTTCGTGATCAAAACAATAACTTTCGAGGTAAACAATCCAACAACCATTGTTATCGTTGTGGAAGTGATAAACATAAAGCTCGTTATCCTCATTGTCCAGCCTTACACAAACAATGTAATTTTTTGCCAGGTAAAAGGTATAAAGGTCACGCATGCGCAGTGATGGAATGTATAAGATTACATGTAACGATGTGTTGATAGTGTAACAGGTTTATTTGAAGATACAAGGAAACTCTGGGTCGGGGTTCTATAAATTTTATTATTATAAATCTAAACAATAACTCTGAAAAATACATAAATAATTCTTATAAATACAAATAATGAAAGAAATTTACAACACAAATAAATAATACAAATTCACATCTGCCATTTATAATGCATATTTAGAAATATATAACTAAAGAAAATCTATAAACAATCTTACCCTATGAAATAGGAGTTATTATAAATTTGTATAAAATTAGGTGTAGGCTAAATAACCATGTAGCCTAAGATTTCTAAAAGAAAACAAAGATGGCTGTCGTAACTAATGAAAACAACTTTAAACTTTATGAAAATAAGTTATTAGAAAATTACATTTCTAAAGGAGAATTGCATTGAATAAAATAGATTTGTCCAGTCTGTAGAATAAAGTAAAAATAAAAGAATAATAACTTACCAAGAAAGATGACATCAAACATACAAACACACAATATTAGGTGAAATGACAGAAGTGAAGAAAGAAAGAGAGAGAAAGTCTTTTATAGGAGAGTGATTAGAATTTAAACTGAGTAAAAATAAAGAAAAGTGCTCACTCTGCTTGTAAACAACTTAAAGCTACTGTGGATAAACTAGGGAAGAAAAAGAAACTTAAAGCTATACTTCAGAAATAAATAACAGAAACATGATAAATTTTATATAATTAAATACGACTACCACAATAGTTATGGAATAAAGTATAGTGAATCTAATATATATCGTTGTTCTACCCACGCATCAACACAATATAATGCTTTTGATTTTCTCCATTGTTTACTGGATGATTAGATTATGTGTTTAGTGTAGATATATGCCTGAAAGTCAAAGCCATAAAATATACATTATACAACAATCATGCAATTGGAGATAAATCACGCGCTTCACAAACAAGCATTAGCTTTTATCAAGTCTGTCGCATCACTCTGCAAGAGATTAAGAACTTATTGTTGCCTTATCTAACATAACTTCATGTCGAATCAATTGACTTCATAATATTACTAATTGGATGGAAGGCTATACACCAACACAGCAGCAATGCAGCTTCTAAAAAAACCATTCAAGTTTACCAATACGACTGACAATTTGGAAATAATGAACTTATTCGAATTTTTTTCAATAAACATGAGCATACTTAATTTCACCAAAAATATAATTATAACGCTAAGTCAACGACAGAACCCTAAGAAACGATCATCGTAAAATCAAATAAAAACATAGAAAAACTCATTCCTAATTCATAAGACCAACACTAAGCCTACTTTGGCGTCAAAACCAAATAATCGAAAATTTACTCCTGATCGATTTCGTTCGAAATTTATGATGATTTATTTATAGAAACTTTCTATCATGTTTACAAATCTATCACTTGGGACTAAAATCCCAATAACTTTAAACAGTTTATCACTGATTTATCTTCATTAATATACAAAAGCATTTCACGCTTCGTCAAAATCTGATCAAAATGTAGTCTTTCTATTGTTCACAAGCAGTTTTGAATCTATATAGTCGAGGGATATAAACTATAAACCAAAATTCGCGATTTATGCATTATGATTTCAAAATAGTATCGTCTTGATACAAGAACAACGACGACAAAACGTGGGTAAAAAAAATATAATGGTTTGATTATTTTTTTAAATTTCAAATTTCATAGTTGACAAAAAATGACAACAGACATACATCATTCTTATATTCAGTCCATCTATTACTTAATTCACTCTTTAGTTCCATTGAACATTTGTATGTCAAAGAATTCTAAATAATACATTAGAGAAGTACTTTAAGCTCTTGTGACCGCGTCTTGTAAAAAAATTGGTAATGATTAAACACTTCCCTTAAACTTCAACATTAAATTGTTTCTTTAGCGACATCATCTGGCACCGTCGGTCATTACGAGTATGAAAATTATATTTTCATTTTCCTTCGAGTGAAGAAAGAACTTTTTCGGAAGCACGATCTCTAAATAGATCGGCGTGGCGTATCTATTGTTAAAATATAGCAATTGGTTTAAAGTCTATGCCTTCTTGTCGCAAAATGGAAAATATAATCAGTGTCAGAACATTGTGTTGTTTCACTAATTATTGAAATCGATAATTTATGTCAGACTGATGGAAGTATGTTGCATGTAAATCGCCTTTGAACTCTAATCTCATGCTTTTGCTAAAAACCGAAATAATATCGTTGGTAATTATACAATCTAATTAAAATTAAAATTAGACCAAACTTTCATTCCGTTTTATATTTGCCCTTTTTTTAATATAGCCACTTCAGTTAGGGTCTAACGACAGCCTTCTTGAATTTTATCAAATTAACCTTTTGACTCGAATACGTCTGATTTAACTAATCGAATACCCTCTCCAGCGCTGACGTTTTGTGTCGCGGAGTTAGGCAAGTCTAAATTGATGTAGACGTATTAAAAATAAAAGCTAATAAAAAAAGGAACGAAAGTTTGGTCTTATTTTGATTAAACTGGGTGATCATGTTAGCTCTACACAAGAGAAGCAAATCATTTCTGAAGAAAAAAAAACAAAGTGTGAATATCTTCATATAAGCCCACGATGATCTTACTGTACACTACATGGCTTTACTTGATTCGAAACATTGTGAAATAATAAAAGAAAAATTTCATATTTTATTCCAATTTAGTATTTTGTCAGAAATAATAGAACTGGTAATAATTGGTATCATTCATCAACCTCCGGATATTACCTAGACCATTCAATTTTCTGTGAACTTATCTCAGAATTTTCTTTGATTGGAAATGGTACCATAAACTGACTTTTATTCAAACAAACGAACGTTACAAGAGAACGCTAACTCTTGATGATCCTAACACGAAAACATAAAGAGCCATGTTGTGTCTTAGTTAACTACAATATATCCCACAATAATCACCCAAATACAAAACATTTCGCCACTTTCGTTTGTAAATAATGTTTATATTGATGTTTTATTATGGGCATAAACAAGGCAATTGGAATATTAACTGGCTCTTAAGAATATCTTGGATAAATATAAGTTGGTTTGATGTCAGCCGTTAGGTGTATTTATCGGCTTATAACGTACAGATTTGTGTATGTAAATAGATCAATTTTCCTTTTTCTTCAATAACATTGGCAATTACCTTCTTCGGGCTAAGTAGTATTGATAGGAAAATCACTTGCAGTTTCAGTCCATTCAAATGAAACATGCACATGTACATATATACATATCTATATGAACACCACAGACTGAATCTTACATTAATTATTACCTGATTGAAACTCACGGCACCACTGTCTACCGTAGCCGAACTAACCCGAGTTGACATTCGCTTGTTCATAGAAACAGCATCACCATTACCTACATGGATTGGGTAAATCAACTTCAAGCACAAGAGTATAATGACCATAGATACCGTAAGCAATTGAAAAAAAATAGATTATCTTGGTGACCTGTTAGGAACATCAAAGTAAAGCTTGTACATATGAAGAAATCCAGACAAAAACAAATACAATAATTGATCTGAAAGACAAGTTTTGTATCAATGAAAAAAGATTTTGATTAATAAATGAAATGCCTGGGTTAGTATCACAACTTTTAGATTAGGCACCAGGGAAGTGTTTAACCAGATAACAGAAAAACGTTCAATGAATCTGTGACAAGATTGTGATGTCACCATGAATATTACTATTGTTTTTATCGTGCAAACGCATCCTTTTGGGGGATAAACTCGTATACATTCAAATAAGAAATAAAATTGATTCTCTTTCCGCAAACTGTTCATGAATTAGTCCTCGACCAACAGCAACCAAACTTGATCTTTCCACAATATTAAGGTTAGTAGCGATTTAGAATTAATGACCAGAGTTATTGCTAAGTTTTATAACTGAACTGTGATATTAGACTGTTTCAAGACAAGAAAGAAGGAAATGTTATTTGAATATTGATTTAAACATCCATTCAGATGTGAAAAAAATTGAGTATTGTTACTGCATAGAGCAGTTGTTGAATGAACGATCTTAATAACTTTTTTTTATCTTATGTTAAATGAAGTGTTATAGTTTGTCGATTTTATAACATGTTCTTCCCTTACTATCAAACTATTCTGAATAACCCATTTCAAGTTCAAGTTCTGCTGTCATATTTCTCTATTTCTGCCTGAAGCAGAATCATACATTTAGAAGTGTCTTATGTCTAGGTTTCTATAGCTCCATAACAAACAATACAAACTGAAAACAGCCATTATCTATCCGCCTAAGGTGGTGCCGGTGATGTTATGACTTGTTTGGTCTAATTTGACAATCTTGGTGACGAAATAATGAAGTTCTTTCTCTTTGTCTCTTGCTAAGGTTTTTACCACATTATGGCAATTTTTTTAAGTGGTATCGAATCTGTGATATATTGTCGTCTGTGTATAGCATTAGTTTTCAAAATAGAATAGTTTACAGACGATAAAAGCAGATTACATTTCAATATTTATCCAGTTGATCTTCTGCCTTGCTGACGTCTGCTTAAAACAGGGCCGTATTTTAGAAGTGAGATCATTCTTAATTTGACCAAATAAATCTACCAATTACTGGTGCTACTTCAGAAGCGATTTACTAGACTTTTGACTAAGCTTGCGATATCTATTTCACTCTCTGTCGGTATTTTATCATACACGCTACGGAACTGAAGTATATTGGATCAAGAAGATATTACACAGAATTATTTCCTACATATTAGTGCTGTAGAGAGTTAGTAATTATAGTACCATTACACAGTGTTTATTATATTATTGACTAATGATCAGTAACAGTCATTACAAGCAGAAAGTAATACTCGTTTCATTGGCTGCCGAGATAGTGGGTTGAATTGACTGGCATACGGATATCATAGTATTATCTTTCAATATGTTCTAGTGTCACATGTATATGATTATTTGAAATGATCGGAATTATAATGTACGTTGTGATATAGAGTGGAAATGAGAAACCCGAGTGTTTATGACAGTCTACTGTGATTAATTTATACAGTAAGTCACCCTTTATTAATTTACTTTGTTTTGTTTATCAGAGAGATGCATTTAAGACATTTTGTATGGTTTGAATGTTCTGATTTTTCGTGAATCTGAAAATTTGAAAAGTTTTCAGTAACTTAAATATGATATCATGATTTTAACTATACCCACAATTATGCTTCTCGTCATTGCCTTTTTGAGCGTTTGAAAATGGTTTCTATATGCCTGGAACAGAGGCCTGAATGGTAGGCTATCATTAACAAAGATACAATTATTAAGTTTAAAAAGAAGAATTATTGAACTATTTTGTTTTCAAACCTGAAAGAAATTTAGTTTAAAAATCGTATATAAGTAAGATAGGAAGACGATTGATTAAGTATTTTTCTACAATTCACATCGGGTGAACAATGCTAACCAATATTCAACATAGGTTTGACACATCAAAACAGTCCGATTCAATAATGTTTTATATTTTGGGGTAATCATACTAAGAGATCTGCACAGTAAATAACTTGTAATTAAAATTCTTTCTTATTTGATTGAATCAACACCATGTAATTGCTAAGAATTTAATTAAGTTAATATATGCACACGCGGCAGAAGTAAACGACTTGCCTTGGCTGTCTTCATTAGACAAGGAGTTGTAAAGAGGTGTATCAGGGATATCAATTTACACCATTCCAATAATATTGATATTATTT
The DNA here is from genome assembly GCF_000327385.1 of Lottia gigantea. Lineage (NCBI taxonomy): Eukaryota > Metazoa > Mollusca > Gastropoda > Lottiidae > Lottia > Lottia gigantea. The sequence goes on along the minus strand of NW_008707225.1, from coordinate 3,271,112 downwards.
TAGTAAGGTAAGTGGGGTGACATGTTCACTGTTATGTTTGGATACAATATGTGCTTAATGTTGAATTTGATATATCAACATGCACACACTACAATTCAGAAGTTGAATGTTAACGCTTATCATTATTTCTAGAAAATACCTGTAAAAGATACTAGTATGTGCAGCTCCAAGGTGATAGCCCTTTGATTCTCTTAAGATTCTTAATTCTTAAGAATGACCTTAAAAATCACCTTATTCCGATTCTGATGTCTGTGCCAGTGCTTCCGAGAGTCGACCCGATGTCAATTCAAAACAATTCCGTTAATCAAAATCTCATCTCCAGCATGGCAAAATCGATTGCCACAATGGAAAAAAATCATGAAATACAACCTGACCACATAAATCAGCCAAAATGCAAGAAACGGATTTATTGTAGGATAACGACCATAAAATTTCCTACATGATATTTGAAGTGTGTATGTCAAGTAACCTTATTTCAGCAATTTCAAAGTTAATACTCGACCTTTACGAGTTTAGCAACTTTCGAACTGTGTAAACGTCAATCCTTCCCTCTAACGCTGGGTTGTGGCAGTGGGGTAGCTCAGTCGGTAGCGAGTTGGATTGTCGTCTGCTAGGCGATTAGGTGTCGTGGGTTAGAATCCTCTTTAGGTAAGACGAATTCTCCTGCATGTGCCAATGGTATCGAGAGTCCCGGTGTTGGCCCTCAACTCCTAATAGTTCAAAGTATTGATGTATCAGACGATTCCAACTCAGTCTGATGCCGAATGTACCAATAATTTCTATTTAAGTGGAGGTCTGGACAAGAACATGTTTAGGTTTTGAATTTCCTGCCTCTATTAGCCTAGAAAGTTACCTAATTAGAAACTGGACGGTGATCAGATTTCAGTCTGGCTGATAACCCCCTCTATTTACACTATACTATTTATGGTTACTCCCTTTTTGATCTAGGCGATTATGACTTCTCGTTCATAACAAACTAGGAAGCATAATACAACTTTCAAATTAAAGGAAAAAAATAGTTCTCTTTTTCATATAATCTGTTATTTTTGTCGAGTTTTATAGGGATAATTACAATCAAATCATAATTCAGAATGTGTTGCCTGATTAGATCAATTATTAGTGATATTGGTGTTGAATTTTTACCCTACTTTTAATTAGTAATTGTCTATTGAATAGTGAATGAATGAAACTCTTTGTGAATATTTCGGTTCTGGTTTAAACAACAGTCCAACATTATGTAGACCAATGAAAATGTGATTAAGAACAGACATGGCATTATTGTGCAACTGTGTTTTTTTAACACCTCTATTTTCGACATCGGGCACTAGTCCCCGTAGCATAGCATCTTTACCAAACAGGATTATCATTAAATAGAATTTTGATAAAAAAAATTATAAACTTTATGAAAAGGGATTGGGTAATCACTCATCAAGGTTTTTCTTATACAATAATTAGTTTATTTCCCATTGTCAGCCTAATGGCCATTTTTTTAATTGAAATGATTTTCATTGAGAAAGACAGCAATCCACAATATTTCTGATTTAATACTTTATGCACGGATAAAGAGTCTTGCAGATAGAAAATGATGAAAGTGAGAAAGTAAGCGAAATACACAACCTTAGTGAGTGAAGTGAGTTCTTGGCGTATGGAGACGATAATCCTCACTCATGAAAGGGACAAATATTGTTAAAAATCATTTCACTTTCAATAGTTCAAGTGTCTGTGCATGCCAGTCATAATAATAAAATATTGAAATAAAATACCACCATTTTAAACATGTAATGAACCGAGAAATAAAATGAAATGAAGCTTTTCGTATTACTTTTCAGTACCTCATTGATGTAGTGTAAACGGGCGGCCTCATGCATGAGAGTTTATCAATTTTCAACTGTATTTAAATCCTTAAACGTGCATAGCCTGTAGCGTATATGGTTTTCCCCAATTGAACGATTAGAAACTTTAAAAAACTAATGTAGCTGTGATTTTGAATAATACCGTGGTGAGCCGAGGTCAATGGAAAGAATTGGTTCAGAAATCAATTGAAAATTTCAAATGTAGCTCGTTACTACATATCTTGGCTAAAACTAATCACTAATCATAATGGTTGGCTTTGATCATGAACTCTTCTAGTAAACTTCCTGGTCTGAAATGAGGCTACAACGTCATGACTGTGTAGATTATTATTTAAAAAGTATGAATGACCGACAAATGTGGAGTAAGAAGTTAATTGTTTAATTCATTCAAACAGAACAATTAACTCAACTCAAGATTCCCAAAGGGGAAAATTGTCTGGTTTTGTCTTAAGATTTATATCGTTAAAAGTTAGCTATTGAATGATAGCTTAATACAGAAAAACATTTTCTGAAAAAGAATGGCTTCTGACAATTACAAGATGAATTTGGTCTGTGTTACTGCTTCGTTCTATTTTCGTCGTATTAATGCATGTAATTAATATAATCGGAATCCGTGTCAGTAATAAAATCCAATTTTGTACAGGATCTATCTTCAGAACTGAGTTTAAGCCAATGATCTTTTTCTAATATTCATAACACATACCACTAGCGTTTTGATAAGATTCTTTCAAAATTTTTACTCCGGAGTTTTCAATGCTTTCCTAAGCTTAGCTAAGCGCATACTCAGATTAATTAAAATAGAAATAAAATTATAATATTAATGTTATATGATAAATTGAGTTATATGTGACTTTTTGCAATCATTTTGAGTTCACCAACTGTATTGACAAGTAAATTCAGATGATATTACTCTAAACGGTTAGAATTTATGTTTTTATCAGCTGCTTATGCAGATCTATATCCATTTGGGAAATCATTTCATCATCGTGAAGATGTTGAAAAGGTTATTATGTCATTAATTACCATTAAGATTCGATTCTCGACGCGTTTCACATATCCTGAATATCTGAATATGTGCTCATTTGGAAAAACACCGGCTACCTTGGAGGGACTGACTTGGTAAAAGCTTTTTGTAGTAGAAACAAAAACCAAAGACCCGTGTATACAGGCAAATCCTTCGACATTAGGCAATCGAAATAGAATTAAGTTTTCCTGTCACAATATACACTACTTGGCGTTACCAGTTTTTCATTAGCCCTTAATTAGAAAAATAAGTCGTTAAACCCCATTTCATTTTATTTGAAAACTAACCTTTCGTGTATACATAGAACGTTATTGTGTAAGGTAAAATATATTTCCTGTTATATGATCTATCTGATGACTGAAAATGATGTTATATAAGAACAGATGTTACATACAAATACAATACTTCACATGCGATACGACTTGATAAATCAAATTCATAACAATACAATTTTTATTTGTGTATATTAACTTTGACAAGCCTAGTCATATCCTAAACAGGAATGAGACGTTCGCTCGCTTTCCAAGGTCTATGGTAGGCTATATATGTAGAGACAATTCCTCGGAATTTTAGAAATTGGATGAGTTAAAAAAAAAAATTAAACGAGTTTTTTCGTTCGAATAGGAAATAAACAACTCCTCGTACTACAGACTGCACACGTTAAAGATCCCTCTACAGTATGTTGGAAATGACGAAGAGATGGTAAAATCCACTTTTTTGTAAGCTTCTTTTCATTGCACACTTTAATGCCCGTCGCCATCAGCCATTTCATCATTTCATATCGCTATCACATACCGTGATCACATTGTAAAACCAATTAGATCTGGTGTAGGAACAATGTTCGGAGATTGGACATGGATTACGAATCACAAGATACGCATTTATCAGTTGGAAGAGTGGTTTGTCCTACCAATTGTCCTACTCAAGTTCTATTTGTTCTATTTTAGCATATCACGGATAAGCTGATCTCTCAGCTTTAAATTCTCATCGAAAATGTATGAATTCCTCATTTTTTCATCCAAACGTAATAAAATATTTCTTTAATCTTGCTTATATTAATGATTAAAGATCTCCTTTAACAGGAAATTTGCTTGAATTGGCGAAACACTATAAAATAGCGTCTGATACTTGTCTTTGTGACGTTCCATCTTAAATTCTAATATAAGTTATTAAATGATTGTGTTGATGGATAATAGTGAATTATATATTGATATGTCTGGAACATTGAAGTGTACTATGTACACCAAAACATGTGAAAAGCTCTTGGAGGTAATGACGTTATATATCTTTGGGAAACACAAATAAGTCTCTTCCATGGATTGTTGATCTTGCATGTAATTCTAAGTACTTTTTATTGCAATTCACAGTGATTTTAATTTAATGTCAAAACTTTTATTTTCCACATCGATGAGTACCAAATAATAGAAACAATTTCAATTAACAGGCAATTATCTGAAGTCGACAGCTGTTTTGTACTAAACTAATAACTAAAAATTGATCGAAGATTTGTAAATGAAGAGGTGACATATTTTATTAGCATGGATAATGGTACAAAAGGTCGATTGGTGGACATTTCACAGAAGCTCTCAAGATGTTCACTCCATTTAAAAGTCAATATATAGGCTAATAAGATATAAAGCCTCGTCATGAGTTCCGAAACAAATTCAAACAACGGTTGACAACCTGGAACAAACTTGACAAACTAAAATGGATACTGGGATTCAGCCCAGTACATAAACGTACCAGAGTTTTTTGAATGAATTTAAAATATCCACACGCCATTGAAGCATTTGAACTCATCATTTTGTGACGTCACTAATCCATATGATTTTCCGTAAATTGAAACAGACCCGCCAGAAAAGAAGATCGTTCATGATAGTTCTCTAGGTTAATTCTACGCCTTTCCTATGTCTCATATATTTCCAATTATTGGACGGCTAATGCCAATTTCATAAATAAAAATAGATCTTTTATGATAACGTTACGTATTAATTTGTCTACTGTACTATATTTGCTCTGATATAAAATTTGAAATGTTACCGTAACATCTCAGTAGGTGACTAATATAGACAACATTGAATCAATAACTAGTTATGTAACAATCTAAAATAGAAGACATGACTTGTGATATTTGGAGAAACTTTTGAATAATTTCAGTTTTGGGTTGATGCCATTTTCAAGAATGTGCGTGATTAAGGCTTGTGAAGGAACATGGCATGTAAATTCCGAGACTTTTGATTAAATGGTCTGTGATTTAACTACAATAATTATTGCCAATTCGCACTTTGTGCCGGATACTATATCATTTCAAATTGTGTATTACTGGATGTAGACCACATTGAGTGTTAATGTAACATATGAACTTTCTTGTAAAGAATGTGTCTGCTAAGAAGTGATCGTTAATTTTTAGTCTCTTAAAAACTTTACGTGTTCATAAGGTATTACAGTCTCTTAGGCCGTGGTCACACATGCATACATCAAGTGTCCGTATTTTCTATCCATCAGTTGAATACGTAACGTAATCCAATGAAACCTATTGGATTGCATCAGTGTGGTCAAACATAGAATTGTTTCATTGTTTGACTTGCGATAAATCTGACGTACGCTAGATCTCAAGGGATGGTAATATAAAACTTCACGATGACGATACCGAGAAATTCCTTTCCTTGGTACAACAAAACAGTATATATGATCAGACTTGTAAGTCATATAAAGACGAATATGTTTAGAGAACATCTGGGAATCGATAAACAAAACAAAACAGGCGTTACAGGTACAGCTACATTGTAAAAACACTTTGAAGAAGATTTAGAAATTTTTCAATGAATCACATTATAAGTTAAAAAATTCCTCAAGCGCCTTACAGTTTTTAAGGGATTCGTTCTTTAAACCATGGTTACCCTGGCGGCTAAAATGAACTAAATAATTTCAAGATGATTTTTTTCAGAGATAAAGGGCGTGCAAAACAACCCCCCCCCCCCTTTCCAGGATGACCTTCTAGAATATACTGTCTGCTTGCATCATATTTGTGAAGGAAATTATTTTCAGCGGACGTGATATTCACTATTGGTGCTTCTGCATTGCTTTTTTTATATCTTCTTTTCAGTATTGAATATGAAATCAATAATATCTTACGGTTGTAATGCACCTGGTTATCTAAAACAAGTTTTTATACTAGCTTCTGACACACTGGCTGACGTACGGAATGTGCGTGTGACCACCCCTATTTGCGAATTGTACACAGATTCGCATTCGTTTGACGTACACAATTCTGATTTTAAATCAAACTTGGTGAAATCATTTATAATAATGAGATCATGGTCAATTTCAAATTGACGATTTTTCGATAACTTTTTTATCCCCTTGACTTAGTGAAAATATTCATATATTTGTGCATATACTGAAAATTTTTCAGGGAAGTGGTGGGTGTATCTTGCAAGACAACCACTTGCTAAAATTTCAGCTTTCCATAGAAAGTTTAATATAGCAAGATAGTCGACCATATTCAGATACCCCATTTCCGGTATATGTTTGGTTATTTTAAGTGCATTTTCGAAGTATCATTTACGAAAAACTACTCATTGTAACTGCTCAAATTTCAACTTTTGATTTCCGTTATAAGAAATTCATCATTGGATCCAAAACTCGTAATCTGAACCTGCAATTTGAAGGCATCGTGAATCAGTATATAACTTCAAACTTAATGTGTCATGAAGCAGTATGCACCTGCACACTGAAGTTATCATGATCCAGTATGGTTACTGCAAGCTGAAAGTATCACAAACCATTATGTACTTGTAAACAGAAGGTATCATGAACCAGTATGTTACTGCACACTGAAGGTTTCATGAACCAGTATGGTTACTGCAAGCTGAAAGTATCACAAACTATTATGTACTTGTAAACTGAAGGTATCATTGGTGATTAACCTTATCGAGTATTTTGAAACTCATGCTACTTGCTTTGTATAAAAACCACTGTAATCCAGATTGTATAAACAACAAATATAATTTTTTTTTACCTTTGTGTAATTTATATCCCAATTGGATTGTTTCCTTGACAAAGTAGTAAATATTATATGACTGTTTATCGTTGTAAATATCAATACCTTTGAAACATTTAAAAGTATGAAATTCTTAAAACTTGATTCATTGTGATTCAATGATTAAACATATGGCGCAATTCTGTTTTAACTGTACTATTTCAAATTTTCTTTTAAACTATTTGAATTTTGTGTAAAGATGTGAAATTCCGATACCTTAAAGCTTGATAAATTTGTTCTGAAAATGGGATAGTTTACTTTGACATTGTAGATTTCTACTAAACTAGTTAATAACAATCCAGACAACGAGATTAAGTTGTAAATCAAGGTAACACTTTTTCGTGGTCTTTATCATCTCAACGAAAATCCACAAATGTCAATAGCAATAAATATCTAGGATTATGTTTTATATCAGTAGTCAGTGATATGACATGGTATTTTTTTCCATTTCAAGCAAGATTTATATTTCATGTTGCAATACGCAATAACACGTCTCAGCGTAGATTTACACAGGTGTGATAACACAACTCGTGACAATAGAATATAACGCGTGAATGTAAAAGATCACGCGCGGCAATATAATAAAACGCGTGACAATATAGTAACTATTAAATATCCAGCATTAAATCCAGCATTATAAAATGTACTAACTACTAATGCCAAAAGTTAAAAGAAAAACTTAATATTAGATGAAATGATATACAAGATATGACGAAACCATTAAAAATGTAAAATATACTATGAAATGTAATAAAAAAGATAAATGAATATAGCAATATAGCCTATTATATCATTTAAGTCAAAATAAGGTTCTGTCAATGACTTCACGATCGATCAATAGTATCTAATTCAATCATAATAACTTTTGCTATCATTTAACTGTAGGTTAGATGTTCTATATCACATCGATTTAGTTGCAATGTTAATCTGCTAGAACATACGCATAGACGTTGCTGCCAAGTCAACCAATATTCAGACAGGGGAGACACCGGTAAAGATAGAAATAGAAAGGGAAACTTCTAGTTTGAGTTCTTTTTAAAAGGTTTATGCTATTTTCGTATATGTAGACCGAAAATCATCTCCTGAAAATGACGATTGTTGTCCTAGAAATTTCGTCTGTTTCGAATGAAACACACAAATGCTTTGTCGATAATACAAGTAATAGTGTGTATTACTGTTTCTGAAACAAAATTGTTATCTAGGATATCGATAAGAGATGTTGTTCCTAATTGCCTATCGAGCATATAGACAAGAACCATACGATCGAATGATTAAGTTATAGTGAATAATCTCTACTAATATTTCATCAGTTCCGAGAGAGAATGAAACCATGACCCAACAGCAATCTGTTTCAATTTGAGCATTAAAATGTGAACTTTTCTCGACTGACTTTCAATTTGTTTCATTAGTCTCTAGGTAATTCAAGAGGCATAGACTTGAATTTAAAACAGTCCACAGCACGCAATAAATTATGAAATGACCGAAACAAAGTTTTTCCAATAGATGTTCTTATGGAAGTTGTTGACCCATTGTGATGTTAGAAAGTTATTGATCTTGATTTGTTTTGTACATTTTATGTCAACACGTTTAGAAATCATTTGGTTACATTTACCTACAGAATGGTATCGATTGATTGATTCATCGGTAATTGTTTCGAATTCTACATTCTTATAGAATGAAACAGAGAGAAACAGACATTTTGTACCAGAAAAACAAGTCAGGACAATTAAGGATTATTTTTACCAGCTGGTTTTTGACCAAACCTTTTGGCATTGATCTTTTCAGGATAATCCGTACCAATTTACAACTGGGTCGACTGGAATAGTGATGAAAGATAACTTATCCAAGGTAATCTGGCTTTCCCTCGTCGATCGAGATTAAAATCCATTTGTTCGACATAACCAAGCAAATGACGCTCTTCTTTGCTACGGAACGTCGCAATAAAGTCATAAGAAAGATCAGTGTTGAAATATATCTTGATTCACAATGAAAACTTTGATGGCTTCTACATCATCCTGTAAATGTGACACATGAAAATAAATGTTCACGTATGCTTAGGCTTTTAGCCACGTAATATTTTCATTGTTTTACTTCATTATTTACCTAAATAAAATTCAAAACTTACGGCTATTTGTTCTGAAAATAAACTTGAAAAACAAGAACGAAGTTTATATATAGCTCAATATAATCATCTAATTTGACACAAAGTAATGGGATCAATTGTGAAAAAATCAGAAGATATTTTTCATAAACACATTTAAAAAAGATATTTATGAATTATGTTATGCCTCCTTTAGCATTTATGATTGATAATTATATGTAAATTGTGTGATAATACAACATTTTCTATAACTCACATATTAATGAAATCTATCAACAACAAAATATTAAATATTTCTAAGGAAAATCTTTCTATCGAGCTTCAACGTCTTTCCAGATTTTCTGCTATCGAGGATTTTTATCAAGTTGCCATTATCCTCCGAGTATCTTAACATTTCAAAATAAGGACGTTTAAACTTGTTTCTTGAAAAATTTTATCAAATATAACAAAATGACTAGTCACCAATTTTAAGTCAAGGAATGTTGTTTCAACATTAATACTTCATAAAACTAACAATGCTCAATTTTGTGTGTAGATTGTTACGGAATAGTTTTCATATGTTAAATAATAAGTTTCTGTGCTATGTGATAGGTCTAGTCTGGTATTACTGACGATTCCTTTAACATTTTCAATATTGTCATTCTATTATTCTTATACCTTATCAATTCTGACAAGCAGTTTTCTACGATTAAGTTTAGTCTATACAACTGCTTGTGAAATAAAAACATGGAAAGTAAAATGGAAAAATAAATATCAAAAGTTATGTTTTATGGTCTAGGAGAGGTGGGCGACACCTGCACAAAATTTTGAATGTGATTGATTGTTTGTAACTATATGGTATATTTGTACTGACGGAAAATATTTGGATGAAGGTAACAGACTACAAGGTATATTTGACCATACTAAGTATGTAATGTATGTTGTATAACGCACTGTACTTTGAAATTGTTATTTTAAACATTTCATTAAAAATTTCAATACATTTGAAAAATTAATGAGTTTTTATATTCCTATATTTCAAGACATTTATATCGTATTTATAATGTGTCTGAAGAAACTTTTTCCAATCAATTTGTACAACGATTATTGTATTTTTATTTTTCTAGCTTGTTTCTATGAATGCTTATTGGATTTTGCTGAAAGACTGTTTTATTACAAACTTTTACTTAAATCTCAGGTAAAGGCTTGTGTCCACATACGCGTTTTCGTGGACATTTTCAGATCACGTAATACGCGGCGTGAAAGTGTCGAGAAATCCTATAAAGAATATGATAACCAACAATCTTGATAAACTCAACCCAACCAAATTATCAGGCCCTGATCAACTACATATGAAAATTTTGAAAGAAGCACGTTCCCCAATTAGCATCCATTAAGGATTATCTTCAATATAACTCTCTAGGAAGGTAATCTAGATGCTATCTATCTGGACTTCACAAAACCATTCGATAAGGTACCTCACCAAAGATTGATAATTAAGTTGAAAGCTATAGATGTGTCATGCCATATACTCCAATGTATAGAACACTTCCTTTACAACAGAAGGCAACCTGTTATTGTAAACTCTACCAGCTCTCCATGGACTCGGGTTGAAGCTGAAATTAGTCCAAATCAGCTATCGCCTAAGACAAACATTCGGAGAGCAGGACGGATCAAATATTGACATTGAATTTATATCTACTAGGCGTCAACCTGATAAAAAAAAGAAGTCATTGGGTCCTCGTTTTAGGAATATCACCACTTGGTGAATCAACTATTCTCTACGAAAGCCGGGTCAGGACTTCCAACTTCCGACTTCCAAGTTTTTTTTTTCACTTCCGACTTCCAAGTTTTTTTTCACTTTATGTCGATGAGATCTTGGACAAGTTCGATATTCGCCATTTTTCGATGAACGGTTTTTGAGTCATTGCCCTTGACTTAGCCAAAACGCGTCAAAATTGGCTTGTGAGCGCGATAGAGACTACAGTTTTCATCTGATTCGAATGAAATTTGGTGTGATCATTTATATTGATGAGATCTTGGATAAGTTCGATATTCACAATTTTTCGATGAACGGATTTTGAGTTATTGTCCTTGACTTAGCCTAAACGAATTGAAATTGGCTTGTGAACGCAATAGAGACTACAGTTTTCATCTGATTCGAATGAAATTTGGTGTGATCATTTATATATTGATGCGATTTTGGACAAATTCGATATTCATGATGTTTCGTTGGACGGTTTTTATACGCCCACATATAATGTGGTCGTATATTGTCGTAACCTCTGTCAGTCCGTCGGTCCACAATTTGCTTGTTATCTGATTTTCATGAAATTTGGTGTGATCATTTATATTAATGAATTCTTGGACAAGTTCAAATTTGATGATCTCGAGATGAACGGAAATTGAGTTATTGCCCTTGACTTAGTAAAAACGCATCAAAATTCGTTGGCTTGTTAAAACGATAGTTTATGTCAGAATTTTATTGAATATTGTGTGTTTGATTAAATCAACTATATCTTGCACAAATTAGATTTTTCGTATGATTTGACACAGATTGGTGACCGCCCTTGATATACTGAAAATGTATCAGGAAAGTGGGCGTATCTTGCTAGGCAACCACTTGTTGTGTCAAGTAACCCTGTTTCAGTAATTTCACGGTTAATATTCGACTTCTTGCCAGAAAGACATTATAAAGAGAACAAGCTCTAGCATAGCGGACCAGTTGTGAAACTCTGTTATCCTCTGTTGAATCATACCTTAATTTGAACGTGCCTAAGGACTCTTAGATATAAATTAACCCAAATTTTATTGAGATCAGATGACAACTGTGACTTCTATCGCGTTAACAAGCCAAAATGGATATGATCACAAAAGCGTAGGCTTAATTACCAGCTCGCTGGAAGAAAAAACTTGGAAGTCCGAAGTAAAAATCTTGGAAATCGGAAGTCGGAAGTGAAAAAAAACTTGGAAGTAGGAAGTGAAAAAAAAAACTTGGAGGTCGGAAGTTGGAAGTCCTGACCCGGCTTTCGTAATTCTCACGCGACATTTTAATTGTGATTTCATTGACTAACGCCTTGCGGATTACACGATAACCTATAAAACCGCTTCGGTGGCGTATTTCTTAAACTCGCCTATGTGGACACTGGTGTTTAATGTTACAACCTATGGGGTTCTTTGAAATCTTATTTCAATAGATATGGTTAATTGTTGATTTTTGTGTTAAAACTTAATGTTTCGATTTAGAATTTTAGGTTGTAACACTGCGGGATACCTTGATTCAAGGAAATGCGTTTGATTTCCACAAATTGTTTGCACAACTTTGATTGTGCATTTGATGGTCTCGCCCGGCTCCGCAGGCGGTTCTTACGTTTCATAACATAATTGCTAAAAGACAAAAGCTATTCTGATAAGTGCTATAAGGCGATATGGATTATCCCTAATTTTGTTATCTAATAGACTGAATTATTATGCTAGTAGAAATAGACGTTTGAAATAAAAAATGTGATTTAAGAATTTGAAAGCATTTGGAACATAACGCTTACATACATACCTGTTATTCAAATTCAAAGTAGATTTGTTAAATTCTTTTGATCTAATCCTTTCAATACTTTAATGTAATTCCAAGTTTAATGTTTCATTTGTTTTAATCCCTTACAGAACATTTCCATTACGCATCTACTACTTCCAATCCTATGCAACAAATGGAAAATCAATTCAGACGCAATCAATCATAGATTAAGATCAGAAGCATCGAGTTGGTCTCAGAAAATTTGTAAAAGACTTTTAAGTTACATTTGTGGTTGAGATTAAGCAAAATGTTGAATGAATATCATTCGTTGGTAAACATTACATTCTTAATTCTAAAACCTTAAATTCACTTTTTAAAATCTTAACTCCGGCTTTGATAACTTGCAGTCGTCGGTTGTTATTGGAGAAGAATTATTAAATCCATTGATTCGACTTCTTCAAATAATTGAGTATTTGATCCGGGATTGTTGACATGAAGTTGTGATAGTATTGTTCAAACGAATCTTGAGTGCACCAATCGAATCAACTTACGGATGATTTTTGTCGTGAATCTCTTAGAAAGAGAATCGAAAAAGTTCCATATTACTCAGCAATTTACATGAACAAACGATATTAAAAACAAGTAAACGACATTGCTGAGCATAATGCTTGTTGGATCGACGCCCAAAAGAAGAAATTTTGTCTAATAAATCATATAAGCAGCATCCATTGATTAATAACTTTTGTATGCAAGACGTTAAATGGTGATAGACTAGAAGTTGCAAAAGGTTAAGAATATTCTATAAAATTCTTCAAGCATTTCAGTGTTACTTTTTCTGGCGCAGGACAATATAAAACCAATCTGGTGTAATTTAACAAGGTTTCGAAGACCAACAACTGTAAGAAATGCAAATATATGACAACTATATCTCAATTATGGCATAATTGTAATAGTAAATCGATTTGCGTTACTTATATAGCATTTTTTGGTCATATTAAGACAATTTTAACAATTGACAAACGTTCAAGATGAATGCTCTGAGCCCCACTGGTTAAAATTTGATCCAGTAGGAAAAGTTTTTGGGGGGTTGTTTTATTGTTTACAATTGTAGTGAAGATAAATCTGTTTGGAATATTTTACAAGATTTTTTTGCAAAGGAAATACCAATAGTAGACAAGGTAACATTGATATCCTGCGAAAAATATCTCTTCTGAAAAACTGCTTTTTCTTCATTGTAGCCGGACTGAAAATTGACGATACTTTCGCCAACCGCTACTACTTTGTTATAGCTCAATACGTAAAACCAAAATTTGTCGAAACCTGTCACGTTATTCATTGTAACTGTTAATTGACACTCACATTGATGTTGAATAATTTCTTCTGGGAATACACATGTAGGTGTAATAGAATTATACACTTGTTTTTTCTTCTCGCTTGGCTACAAAAATTTGGAAAAGCTCTCTCATTATTCTGAACGACAACGCTGTTTGCGTGAATAGGACATATACCTTGTAAATATTTATTATGCGCATTATTGTTTGAATTTGACGTAGAAAACAAAAACAAAATTTAAGAAACTATGTGACATGGAACTTGCATGCAAATTTTTTCTGATGTGCCTCTTTCAGTTCTATGGCTTTAAAGGATTCAATGGAATGTGTTTAAATATACATACACTTTCCCTTCTTTCTTCAACAGTTTTTGTTTAGTAATCACAAAAGCTCAGCAGTTTAAACCTCGAACATTTTGAAAATTTTTATAATTGGTCTTGAATAATGGTTAGGACTGTCGTATTGCTTGTTTACGTTCATTTTTTCACGAAATGATTTGTCTTTAAGACAGCGCTAATAGGGTTATCTTTGTATCCATCATTAATCTGATGCGTTTTACTTCTATTTGTATTCAATAATCTAAAACCCTAGCATATTGTTTGTGTCAGTAAGACATATCCACTGAGTTTACCAACGTTACAAATCCACATTATGTTGTTGAAAAGAATTTCTGCAGAGAATGTAAAGTAAATTATGAATAATTAAAATTTATCGTCTGTGAACTTTTCTTGAACTTAAATAAATCATTCCTCATTGAAAAGCACAATTTCATTAAAGACATCATAGAATGTTGTATTGTATTGTATTGTATTGTAAGCAAAATATCCTTCATAGCCCTAAATCACAATAATATCATTCCACACGACATATCGACATTCTGAAAAGCTACGTAACAAAGCCAATAAAACAATTTCATCAAACGATGTTTCAAATAATATTGCTAATAAATCTATGCCAAGGAGGACTAGAAATAAAAGCCAATTGTTAAACGAGAATTTAAAGCTATTATTGTTCCAATATTGATACCAAATGTTTGGAGTTTTCTTTTCTCAATGCTGAGTAAAAGATATTATTTTGAGGTGATTTTATTCACATTCACTTTGTTATTCCTATATGATGTTCTTTGCCCAAAGTTACTGTTTTCAAAACTTTTTATGTGTATCAGGGACGCTGATAGCATCGGTTTGCATTCAGACCTTTTGCAATGCCACTAAAACTATGTACTCTTTGACGCAACTAGCGTAAAGGTCCTTAGATATTATTAAAAGCTTTAGCGTGGTGTACGCTTACATTTAGTGGAATAACAAGAACCACCTCTAATCTAGAATCGATGCTATAAGTGACCCCAATGCAAATCAAAAGTTGAGAAATCCTCTTTCTGATCCATTTAAGGAAAGTCGATTTAAAAGAGCTCTAGATCTGAATTGATGACGGCGTTTAGTAATCACAAAAGCTCAGAAGTTTAAACCTCGAATATTCTGAAAATACAACTAAAGTTGATCTTAAAAAATCAAACTTGTTTCTATTAATGTTGTTTCGCAGGGAAGTATTACAATTCATACAACTGAAGTATATTTATATTTTCTTGAAATTAATGTAAATCGTTGCTCAAAAGGAGAGGTAGTAAAGTCTACATTCTGGCTTCATATTGTATATTGATTGCAGTGCACGCTCTGTCACTGTCTCCAAAGATAGGTCTAATAGTTTTCTTCGTCAGTTCTTGTATACTTATGGCACAATAAACATTGTTACCAAAATCAGTAACCAGTAAGATAAAAGGAATTACAAATAACAGAAGTGTATATCTATTATTCATAGCTATTCATTCATAATAACACGGTTGGTATACAGACTAATGTGTCATGTATCTATTAAGAAAATTCTTTAATAGGATTTAGAATGCAAGACTTGAGATTCCATTTAAATTCTTTCTATTGTTATCAAATCAGTGGTTTTTAATGCCTTGGTATTCTTTACAAGAATATTTCTTATTCAATCTCCGCAACAATTGAATTTTCTGGTATGTGTTCCAATCCGTAGTGAAACCAACTATAAATGTTATTATTTAAATACTGTTTTCCGTCGCTGCTTTGTATTGGTAAATTATTTGATATATATAGTTATCTTATTTCATTGCAGGTGATTGACCTAGATAGTATATGAAGGATGAAGTGATAAGTTAGATTAGATTTTAAAATGGATATACTGCTGACATCATTTCAGAATCGTTCCCGGGGACAAATTGATGAAATTCATGGCTACCAACATACAATGATAGCTCAAGCGTTAAACATGACGCCATCGAATGATAATTTAATCGGAAGTTGCTCTGACACAGTGGATGATCCATATGAAGGATTTTATAGAATGTCTCAATATGCGACAGGGATGATAATATACCCTATATTGTGTATTATTGGAATAACGGGAAATACTTTGGCATTAATCGTGTTGAGTCATAGAAATATGTGTACTTCAACTAATGTCTACCTTTCTGCTCTGGCTGTGTCTGATACTATAAAACTGCTGAATGATTTATTATATTTTATAATGTTATTAATCTCAATGGGCGATGTAACGGCTGGAACTAAAATGTTAGTAAACGTGTATCCGTATGCGCACTATATATTCAACATGTCCGTATGCATTACTGCATGGTTAACTGTTTCGGTGGCTATTGAACGTTACATATCAGTGTGCCATCCAACACAAGCTAAACAATTATGTACCATTCCTAGAGCCAGGATTATTTGTGTTCTGGTGTTCTTCTTTGTGATCACACTTACTCTTCCATCTGCCTTTATATATCGACCTTTGTACATTTATGATGTCGAACAAAATGTGTCTTGCCATGACATTGGACTTACGGAACTGGGCTCAAATAACACTTTTATGGTGCCTTATCAATGGATACAGAATTCACTGAGATCAATCATTCCACTTATAGTATTGATATTTGTAAATGTAAGGATTATAAACGAGTTAAGGAAGGAAAGAGTAAAGGGAAAGAAATTGTCCTCCCGAAATAAGATAACATTAATGTTGACCATTATAATTGTTATATTTGTAGTTTGTATTACACCAGACGCCATCATGTCCACGTTTTTTGGATTAGGTTATTATGAAGAGACGAGTCTTGTGAAAGGTATCAGGGAAATTACTGATTCATTGCTCGCCTTCAATTCTGCTATCAATTTCCTCTTATATTGCCTTCTGAACAAAATGTTTCGAAACACGTTTTTGGTTGTGTTCTGTGGGCGGCAGCCAGCTCGAATTGCCAACGGCTCCAAACGTTCTGTTCGATATGACAGTAGCTTTAAACGAAAGAGTACTAAACTGAAAAATTCTTATAACAGAAGCTCGAAAAGATCAAAAGATTCAAAGATGTGAAAGATAGATTGGTACATACTGAACAACTATTGTGGTGATTATCTCAGAAACATAAGCTGAAAGGTTCATTACAGAAAACACAAGGCACCTTTATGGCTATAACAGCACATTTAATTCCAAATATAAAATACTAATTTCATATTTGGCTGTACTGCCACATTCGTAATATTGTTATTAAAGAGTCGGTCATATTCTTTTTTATATTCTTCATAAACATGATGATGGCTTTTCTCGTTTGAAGCATATATTATGTGAATCTCAAATCAAAGAGTCGTTGATTCACCGCCGTCGAAGCGGATAAACCTCAGATTGTTCAGCATCATCGAGAGATTTTGTTTGAATATACCGTGTGGTATAAGATTTTCATTAGATTTAATCTGTATAAAGAATGTGAAGTCATTCGCTACTCCGAACACGATGTCATCGTGACATAATTAACAGCATCACATTTCTAAATAGTCTATCGTGTGAACCAACACGGTATATATAGAACAAGTTTTAATATGCATCCAACTATTTTATTCATGGTCCTGCTGATATCGTAATGAAAATCATAGTTCTGAACTTTTGTGGTTTTTTAATTAAAGAAAGTTAATGAATACATGTACCAATTCCCATTATGCTTCTCTCAATCAATCTAGGACTGTATCTTGTTCATTGCCTGAAATAAATTCTGAAAACTAAACCCCATCAAGTCTGACTACTGGGCTGTTCTATGTTTAATTGTGCAAATAGCGCAATTTTTGGCAAATAATAACAACATTTACGTTTTTAAATACGAGAAGAAACTTGTATCCAACCAAAGTGTCGAAAATAAATCTGGATTGTGCTACATATTATTGGACCAAAATGAAATATAAAGAGAAGTATTTTTGATACTATGTACATAGAAATGTTAATGTATTTCATGAATCCTTTTATTGAAATATTATTGCAATAGACTGTTTTAAAATCTTTATTGCCCTGTACAGGTGTTCTGGTTACACCGGATGGAAAGTAAATTAACATACGGATAAAACACAAAACGAGTACATGAAAAAAGTTGTTCTGAGTAATTTTTGATCGGTTCATCTTGAAAGTATGGCTTATAACCATGACTGCATACAGTTGGAAGGATTAAAAGAGACCTTGATTACCGATATTATTGGACGTGATCGAATTATGTGTAAGTTAACGTCACTATTCTCGTATTGAAGTCACCAATGTAATAATGTTGAGAAACAAATAGAACATGTGGGGTAATATAATACAATGATAGATACTATAGGCTAAAACATGATGAATTCAGACTTACTGATGGATAATCAGTTAATCTCTACACATAGTGTGTGTACGTCCGTCTGTAATGAAATAACGAACAACGGCATGCAATCTTTCATTTCTTCTTAATACATCATGGAATATCGACAACATAAGACCTGACTTCGTTATTATTTTGCAATAATGTATACTGTTGTGCATGCGTCTCTCATGGTCTGAACAACAAGTCTTAATAATTATCTTCTTCTGGTTTTAACCTTTTGTGGTTGTCGTTTCCATATGCTTTTTTTTAACACGTGTCGTAGCCACAGCATGTGTTAGATTTTAAAACACCAATACAACTAGCCAGACATAGATTGAGCGAGAGATTATAATTCAATGCCTAAATTGTAAATCTTTGATCGATTATCACTAAACTCGATATAGAGGTAATTTATAAATTTCATATAAAAATAGAACCAAAACATATTTTCGTTAAAATATTTGATTTGACTCGATGTGGACTGACACACCATTTAACTGCATCGTGAAAAAAATTCTGATATTTGCCTTCTACAAAGTTCTAGATCTGGCGTAAGTATTAAGTAAAAAAAGTGGCGTTAGTATGAAAATTCGTGACGTAAAATCAATACATGATGATGTAAGTCACGCTAGGCAGAAATAAATCGTCTTTCACTGTCACTTTTGTCAAAATGGCATCATCCGCAAGAAAAATAACTGGTTCAATTAGGAAATATCGGCATTTTTCGAAGCTGTTATGAAAATTTCTAATACAATTCGCGCCAAGTTCAGTTTTGGGGCGATCAGTAAATCCAAACAAAAAGCATGGTCGATGCAAATGGAAAGATAAGCCTAATGTCGGCGTTTTGCTAACACTAGATCAGTCGCCAAAACGTACTTACGCCTTCTTGTAGTTGTCGTAGGATTTAGAAACGCAAATTTTACCTTCATATATACTTACGTATCTATTTATACTTACGCACCTTAGTGAAACGGGGGCCTGATGTTATAAAATATATTCAAACTGTGTGATCTAGTTTGGTTTTTCAGATAAACAGAGAATCCCACAATAATCACCATGAGAAGTAACGCATTCTATTTTTAAAGAATTATAGTCGGAGATCCTGTTAATTACGGTAAATGTCTACACTGATACGTTCTGTTAAAGAGATTTTAGGCTCCATATAGATTACATTACACAATATTTACATATCAAATCTTGTAGACTAGTTGCGTAATATCATTGTTAATACCACTGTTATGAATTCAGCTAATGCCACATTATTCAACCTTAAATCATAATAAATATGCGTTATTAACGTCTTATTTTTTTATTGTTTGTTCGTTTCGGATATATTATATGTATCAGTATCACCACTATAATTGAAATTCACAAGTCCAGGTCTTAGCAGAACTCAACCTACCGTAATGCTCCGCCCTGCAAGGCGTCACACATCCGGACGCATCTTTATTGAAACGTAACGAATGGGCTTTCGTTCCCCCCGGCTTGCCATGAGAACCGTGACAAAACGGAACACAACGTGACAACACTGGAAAGGCAGAAATACGTTTAGGGAAAATGGGGCTGTCGTGGTCGCATAGTGTAAACCTTGCATAAGGAACGAGTAGTCGCCCGAAGAGCAATACGCCCACACAGCAGAAATTTAAATCCGATCAAAACAATCAATAACAGGTCTGTGTTGATGAACTCAGTTAAAACAACAATCGTACTTTAGTATCAGAAACGGAAATATTTAGCTAAGCCAATCAGTAATAATGTTCACAACTCACCAACGAAATTTGAGCCTTCAAAACCATGCGTTATCCACGTTTGAACGTTATAAGTTTCCTTTAATATATAGAAAAAAACATATATGGAAATAGTAACTTAGTTTGAGATATTTTTGAAGGAATTATGCTACTTTCGTACATTTCTGAAGACTATTTACATGTATTCAAGACAAGAATCAACCCCCCAAAATGGCCAATATGTCACTTTAAAAACCCCCAAATCAGAGGCACCTAAGATCTTACAAATATGAAACTTATTTCGTTTCGTCCAAATCCAAAACAAAACTGTAGTCTCTTTCGTCTTCACCAGTAATATTGTGAGACGGTATAAGTCCGCATGAAAATGTGGGCGTATAAATTATCATTATGTATATTTTTCTTTCTTGCTTAAGTAAATAAACGTGGCATATAAGTAGAATTTTATTCAATCGCCTTTCGTGATAAGGGACATAATTCAGATATTCTTATTCAAATAGCATCTATTTAGATTTCACGGCTCGTAAATCAAGACATTGAGCCCTCTTCACCTCCTTGTAGGAAAACTCGTTGAAAATCTCATAAATGATGCATAAACGTCTCGTCAATACTTTTTGTTATGTATTTATTTATTATTTATTTATATATTCTGTGGAATGAGACAAAGAAAAGATGGACAGATATTTCGACGATATTCGATACATTTAGTGCAGATTATTTATATGTCGTCTGAAAAATTGTTAGGATTTGTCTCCCATCTTTAGGCAACATTTTTAAAGGGGCTTAACATAAAGTTATTTAGGAATGTAATTGTAAAATTGAATAAAAAAATTACAAAAATATGTTAACAATCTGACCGAATTTAAACACAGTGTACATTAATATGTTAGATAGATACATGTATATAGATAAATGGACAGAAATTGATAGATATCCGAAGCGATCAGAGTGTTTGTTATTCTTAGAGGTTCAAAAAAAAATTGTTATCTTCAATTCACATAATCTGTAAACCGTGTAACAAACAAAGTTTCATTATACTCCTTTAAAAAGCGATACCTTCCAACTTCCTGTTGCGTTGCAGGGAAAAGGGGCATAAAGTTCTGTTATTCTGCTATAAATGGGCTAAAATGAGAAACTGAGGTTTTTTCCTTATTTTACAGGACAAGCCTAATCTTTTTTTTTAAACACTCACATCCCTACAAGTCACACCTGTCTGTGCACATTTCCTTGTAAACACTTTAGAATCTAGAATTAGTATATTGTGTATAAATATATGAAGACTTTGAATGTAAGCGTTGGAGCACCATCATACTTTTCAACCGTTTTTTGCTTTCAATGATTATATTCCTAAACCGAGTGATCTCCCTTGCTTTTTAAAACCAGGACTGTGTATGAAATCTAATGTATGGTTTTGGTTAAACTGGTTTTGTTATAATTAAAGTGATATTGCAACATTGTGTTCTTTTAAAATGTTTTACGAACGATTTTCATGCTAAAAGTTTCTCGTTCATCAACAGCCATTTTATCAAAGTGTGCATAATATCCAGACGGGGTCCAATACCTTTCCTATTGTATTCCCTACTGTCCAAGCTTGAACTTTAACTTGTACGACTTGTAGAACTTCTGATTATTTCCAACTCCCAATGACAAAGCGTCCCTTTCCACTAAGATCTCGAACGAAGCTTTAACAAACACCACCTTGAGCTTTGGATGAGTAATGTAACGAAATAATGCAATATTGTAACATAAACTAAGACGTGACTATCATCGGGTAGTTTGATTTTTCAAAATTTTGACAGGATTAATCCCTTATTATTAAACGATTTTGCGTAGTCAAGTATTTGGGTTTCATACTGTTTTGTCTTTGAATTGGCTCATCGAAAAAGTAGGAGAAAAAGAAAGGGAGGGCCACAGGTGCATTAGTTTTAATCCTTGTCTTAGCGAAAATCTTTATAGAAATTAGCCTACTAAAAGCTACCACGATTCCATCCACCAAAGTCGACATCAAAGTCCATATCATAAGATAGTAGAGCATGAACAATAAAATTGATGGTAACTGACAGAAACAGATTCTCATATCCCAATCCAAATCCAATTCACTATCCGATTTTGTTATTAAAGAGGTGCTTTGGGGTGCCCTTGGTTAACAAGGAACCCACTGCTAGCTCCGGATAGTTACTTACCGGACAGCTCCATTGCAGATATTTCACGCACTGAAACACCATACTCCATATAAACTTACTAACACAGGAATCTACATTTAATGATTATATTGAGACTTTGCAGTTCTGTAAAAAAATATGTCTGATAAAACACAAGGCAAGAATATAATATAATAATCATCTTTATTGCACGTATTCACAGCAACAAATATCATTGCTTAAGACAATATTCTAAGAAACATCGTATCATACACGTCATTGGCTCTGTACTTGGAATACTGTATTCGGCAGAAAAAATAGTTCTGCAGATTGCTCGTAAATGATTAGATATTATCCGTCCTTTAGTTAAAGAGGACATCCGGGGATAGTTTATTAATTCTAAATAAGAACTAAATTCATTGAAGCCAACCAAATTATGATATTGATTTATACCAAGAGGGAAAATAACATACAGCTGAACAATCCGTTCTTTCGGGGATAATTTGAACTGTTAATTCAAAACCATCCACGGGAATCCGGATCATACATTACGATTTATCATAATCGAGTTCCCTGACATAACGTATATTAATACTTGCCAATACTTTGTTGGTGTTCAGTGGGTAAGAAAATGGTGATGAAATTGAGAAATTACATTCCCAGTGATATATTTATAAGGTCAGATGCATGTTCTCTGTAAACCCCAAATGCTATTAGATTCTGTGTGAAGGACTTGCATAATCATTAAAAAATTGGCATTCTGTATTCTCCCCGGGGCATAAGTTTTCTATTATATTTTCTTATTTATCTATTTCTCAAACAATTTCTAACTATACAAAATAAAGAGGATATGACTATCAACCTCGCCCACAATGAATAAATGGTTGAGACCTCATTTCACGTCCATAACAGCATTGTACACGATAGAAACAAACAGAGGTTGACCGCATTCACATATTATTCACGAGTTTCGTGCTTGTTTGCAAAACAATGTTTACAAAACAAATCGTAAAAATGGCTACTTTAAAGCTTGTATACTGGTCGGCTTCAAATCATATGGCATTATGAATATTTATTACCTCAAGTGAAACACAGCAGAAATATATGATAGTTCCGGACGTGTTGAAGAGACGATTCCCACTAGGCAAGTTTACTGTCTGCAAACAAAGTATTTTTTGTTACCGGAATAGCTTGAAATCCCGATATTACTCAAATTTTTCTTTAACAAAATACCCCCTTTGGATATAATCGTATAATGTAGGAATGGATGCCAAGTAGAACACAACGAAGAAACATGAGATAAAGGGAAATAAAAAGATAGCTTTAAAAAAAGAAAATTCCCAAATCTCATATGAAATGTTGGAAATAAGATTCTTAAGTGCCGTTCATACGCATAAAAAGTCAGAAATCACGTTTAAACTGCGCTATAAATGATTTTGAAATTTGAAGAAATTGCAGTTGACATTTTAGAACATGGAAGGAATTGTCATTCTCAAGATTTTTAACAATCTATGACAATTAAGCAAGAAGTTCATATTACAAAGGGGAATATTAGAATTGGCATAAAAGTTTTGAACTTACGTCACATAAGTACATGTTCAAATCCGGAGTATTAACATTAGCACTTTAAATATTTTGTCACATTTGTAGCCGTAATGAATAGAAAGCGTCTCTTATTTGACGGTAGATTTTTACCAATATTTACATGATACAGATAAATACACGTACTCGGCTATGCATCATTTCCATTCACGACTTAACTAAAATATTGATGAAATAAACATGGTTTTACATTGACATTGAAAACCGTAGATTTCTGTTGTACGCAGTGATATTTATTTTGTGGTACTTATCGACTGAAAGTCTTAATTAAGCATAATTAATAGGTTTTAATCCATCATTAAAGACCCCTGTAGAAAAATGAAATGCCCAAAACACAATTAAAAGGACGATATGGTGCTGCGACCTGGAGTTATTTGGTTTATCTTCAAAGAAAAGGTCTTTTAAACTGTTTCCAACGGAAGATTATTCGAGAACTGACTCCTGCCTTTTTGTAAAATAAACAAATACATTCAACCTAAAATTCAAATAGATCCGTGGTTGTGGTTACACGTTACGAGTGTCATTTCCTTCGTCTTTGCCTTCCACGATGAAAATTGCATGTTCCATCATTCCAAAAGTTTACATTTTGTATTTATATATAATTCTGCCGTTTCTTGGATTCTGCCATAATAGGATATGAATTTCCTTGTGCGAAAGCGAAGCATTGTTCGATCAAGATGTAGTTATCAAATAACTAATACTGATCTTACCATTCTACTAGAGAGAAAATTTCAGTATTTACCAGAAAGAAGAAAATTAGTTTTAAGGCGGAATAAAAACCCAGAAACAAAATGTAACCTTCGGCAAGGACATTGAACGAGCATTAGATTAATAAATATA
The DNA here is from genome assembly GCF_000327385.1 of Lottia gigantea. Taxonomy (NCBI): domain Eukaryota; kingdom Metazoa; phylum Mollusca; class Gastropoda; family Lottiidae; genus Lottia; species Lottia gigantea. Next base: position 3,246,271 of record NW_008707225.1, on the reverse strand, counting down.
ATTTCTATTCCGTCAGACATTCATATCAATTAGAGAGATAATGGATCATGTAAGTTCCCTTTAACAGAATATCGATCTCGGTCATTATCAAGAAAGAAAATACTTATAACTTATTAAACGTACGTTTCATCACCAGTACGATAGTTCTTACGATCGTTTTTATCACCTCGGATAATCAAAGATCCATTTTGCACATTTCTCTTGCTCACTCGACTAAACCAGCCTTCTTTACACCCACAGAATAAAGCTATCAATGTGTTTCTGAACGCCATACTCAAAGAGCAATACAATAAAAAGTTAAATGCTGAATTCACTGCAAGTAAAGAATCTGTGATTTCACGAATGCCTTTCACCAAACTACTCTCGTCCACATAACCAAATCCGAAAAATGTTGACATCACTGCATCAGGCGTTATACATACCACGAACACCACCATTATGATAATCAACATTAATGTTATCTTATTTCGTGATGATAGTTTCTTTCCCTTCACTCTTTCTTTCCGTAATTCATTTATTATCCGAACATTGAGATAAATGAGAACAATTAAAGGGATAATAGATCGTAACGAATTTTGTATCCATTGATAAGGTACCATGAATGTTGTATTAGCGCCCAATTCTGTTAAGGCGATTTGGTGACATGTTGTATTATGTTTAGCATCGTAGATCTCAGCTGGTTTGTAGCGGAACGCCGAGGGCAAAGACAATAAAATCATAACAACGAAAACAGCGATACACACTATCCTTGCCCTGTGAATTGTACAAAGTAGTTTGGCCTGTGTCGGATAACAAACACAAATGTATCTCTCCATCGCTACAGAGACGGTCAGCCACGCAGTAACGCAAACAGACATGTTAAATATATAATGTGCAAACGCATACAAACTGATCATCATTTTGCTCCCAGCGTTTGGATTGCCAATTGATATCACTAGCATTATGAAGTAGAGTAAATCATTTAATAACTTTAAAGTGTCTGAAACAGCTAAGGCGGAAAGATACACATTCGTGGATGTTGCCATATTCTTGTGACTGAGTATGACCAAGGCTAAAACGTTTCCGGTAATCCCTATGATACATAATACCGGATATATGATCATTCCTGTTACATATTGGGCTGAAAGATAAAAATGCTCATATTCATCACTACTGTTATGGATACAGATCCCTGGTTCCAGTCCATAATATGGAGAGTTTTTGTCCAGTGTTGACACATTTTGAAAGATAGTTATAAGGCTTTGATTTGGAAATATCTGGATATCGCCATCACTAAATGTCTCCATTCTTTTACAGATACATGTGCAATCTATTAAACTTAAAACTGCTCACATCTGCAAAAACAAAATATAGTTATTGAATTATGCAATATATTAATTATGATTGATTATAATTTATTATAAATTCTCAAGTATTTGCAAAATAATGGAAAGAGCTCAATTTTAAATAAGATGATCACATTTTATGATCAAAATCTGACGCACGGTTCTCATGCAAAAACATACCGTGGACGCATAGTCTAATTAAAGTTAGACCCAACTTTCGTTTCGTTTTTTTTATTAGTTTTTATTTAGTATATCCACTTGTCAGTAGGGTCAAACGACTGCAGTCATGGACATTAACCTTTTGATGACGTAACCTGATGACGTTTTCTTTAACCAATTAAATTTACCTTAAATTTAACACCCAATGAAAACACCATTCGATCGCGAAGGTGTAAATTTGATTGGTTAATGCAGGTTAGGTCAAAAGGTTACTTTGACGAATGTTCAAGACTCCGGTCGTTAGACCCTACTGCGAAGTGGCTATACTAAAAATAAAAACTGATAGATTGCGGTCACATTCAGGAGTTGGTAACATTTTTGCTTCTAGATAGATATTATCGCAATTAAGAAGCCATCGGCCAAAACAGCCTAATGGCGGCCAGGAAATTATTGGTTATTGCATTTCTAATGTATTCTCACATATCTCTAGACACATAATTCTCTATGTAATTATACGAAATGTGAAAAAAAACCTGCAAAGTGGAATACTTCCTTTGTAAATAATTGTAAAGACAGAATCTTATTTATTTCAGAAACATTCGTTCCAGACAACTCCCATCACGAGGAGATCAAGATATTCATATATACTATTTGCAGTGCAATCCTCTAGGTTAAATACAATTTATGCCAGATATGCATAAAAAATAGCTAATATCCTTAATATTACTATTTACAACAATGGTTTGCAGTACATACTATTACTACTCTCTATTGAATTCTGGTTAATTGCAAATTAATTGCACCATCAATTATATGACAACTAAATGTAAACGAAATTTTATTACCGGCGAGCTAAGTTGATACTTTAAACTAGGAAAGTGTTAAACAAAAAGGTTCTAATGTGCCAAAGTGATGGTTATAAATGACACTAAAGAAGAATGTAGGTTGTGATCATTACAGTAAATCTTGCACATGATACAATATAACAGTTCAGATAAGCCTCATTAAATGATCTACTGTCAACTTAAATAGAGTTATTACTTACGTCTATTTAACTTGGTAATATCGCGATTGACACAAAACTTGACGTTTTGAGAATTCTATAACAGTTCTACATACGTAAGGTGAATGAATATACATTTTCTGCGTCATTTTAATATATTTTCTGTTTCCTGACACAATTGTACTAATGCCTGTTTCATATTGCATCATAAGTATCAGAAATGTGATAAGTAGTCATCATTATGATAAAATACTAAAGGGAAACTGTTATAAAAGTTAAAAAGCACGACAGTTCTGTATATACAAAAAACTCTCGCCCAAAGAATGACAAAATTAAAGTTGTATAGTAGTGGACTCCTCGAAAGAGAAGTACTATTAGGTGTTTTGAAAAGAGTAAGCGTGATCTGCTTCGCCACTACTTTAAGGGTCAAAATTACAATTAGACCAGATCATTTCATGCCAGACCAAACAAATTAGCCGAATTACAAGAGGCAGAGTATTGTATTTATCAAAACGTTCTCGGTAACGACCATAAAATTCTCTACACTACTTTGTTTGTCTAGTAACTAGAAAGTTCTCATAAAGCCGTAATATTTCGGATCAGTTGTGAAATGTATACTCCATAAGCTGGTGATGTGGTGTGTAACTGCACATGAATAGAAATGGATGGAATGGATATAGTCGGACACAATGATTGTTGACAATTTCGTGAAGCAAATCCAAGAAGGATGCTTCAGTCTTAGAACAAAGATTTTTCAAGTTGGTTGATTAGGCATTATTTAGTTGGCACTGTGAATCAAAAAGCATACCCAGGACAATTGGCTTTATTTTAACAGACCGTAGGATAATGCAGCCTTCACAAAGGCGCAGATAACCCCGAACTAGGACAGCAGCAAATCCAATAGCAAAGTGAGTAAGATACCTCCAGAACGTCACACAATCACACCAGAACCGACACGAGGATGGCAACAAGATGCCACTATGAGAAAGTAAATGAAATAAGGGGAGTTTTACGTCCTAAGAATGCGCGTCATAATGAGTGGGACCTACGATGCGTTCGGATTTAGTCACGAAAGCTTCGCGTAATCTGCCGATGAAATATAATTTTCAGCCGATTAGTGGATCGTAGAATTGTTGTCAACAACCAACAAACACGGGAAAACCCATCGCTGATCGGATATCATCGGATATATTTCTGTACAGTCTTCACCGGCACCGTGTTCTCATCGTAATGTCAACGCACTTTAATACGGTGGATCCACGACGGCATTGCGAGGGCTTCGCATAGTCGCGTGGTCTTCCTAAATCGATTGGACAGCTGATGATACTACGAAGTAAAACAGAAGATGACACGATTTTTTTCTTTGCAATCACTCAAATTCCGCGTCACACTGTCCCAAAATTGACACCAGATGTCCAGTTATTTCGTGAGTGATGGTAAATTCATTGGCATGCCAAAAACAAAAAAAATCGGAGGGGCGTTGCGAAGGTTGAATTCGTGTATCGATTTTGTCCTTGCAATGCCATCTTGAAGGTATCTTGTCAAATCGTGACATCTTCGGATTTTCGTCCTTTTATCATCGGTGCCATCAGGCATTTTTCAACTCACGAAGAAAACACAAAGCTACCCGATTGACTCACAACTTAGTGAAGCCCTCGCAATGCAGTCGAAGATCCATCGTCACGATGAGACCACGGTGTCGGTGAAGACATTCGAATTTGAAATAATTTGAAATATTCAATGTGTTCTGCTCCCGATGATATTAGCAATGGATTTTTTCCCAGTTTGTTTCGTTGTTGCTAACTATTCTACAGTCGGCTGAAAGTTTAGGTCACGCGAAGCCTTCGTGACCAAATTCGAACTCATCGTACTCTCATTATGACGTGCCTTCTGCATAAACCCAATCAGGTGCGGAAAAATTAGGACGTAAAACTCCACTTATTTTATTTCATTTCTCGTTATGCGTCATATAGCCATGTGCTGTTCTGGTGTCAGTGTACTAACTTCGGCCTACGATTGGCTGCTATCTTCGCCCGAAATTCAACTTTCCGAATTCGTATGGCCATCTGGTGTCTATCTGGACAGTTTGAAGCCTGCATCACGAAAAAAACAAGAAGCTGTCAGATTGATTTAGGAAGATCACACTGTAACGCTCTCACAATGCCGTCCTGGATCGATCGTGGATCCATCATAATATTACGGTTCGATGACATCACGAAGGGAACACGGTGTCGGTGAAGACTGTCGAATTTGAAATAATTTTGATATGTACAGTGTGTTCTGCTCCCGATGATATCCTATCAGCAATGGATTTTTCCAAGTTAGATGGTTGTTGCTGACAATTCTATGGTCCGCTTCCACGTTTGTCTAAAAGTTTTATACTATTGGCAGGTCGCGAGAAGCCAGCTTCACCTACTTCGAACGCATCTTACTGTCTTAAATACGCGCCTTCTTCATAAGCCCAATCAGGTGCAGAAAATTAGGAATAAAACTGCACTTATTGTTCATTATGACGTGCTGTACGGACGCTATGTAGGTATCTTAGATTGGCTGCTGTCCTAGTTCGGGGCTACCTGCGCCAAAAACCCGACTTTCTGTATTCGTATGGTCACCCGGTGTCAGTATAAAATACACATCAGGAAATAGCTGCGGAGCCTAAAAAATTCAACCGGTGGTCATACGATGCATTAAGATGCCCTCTCGGATGGCCCGATTTATATACGATCAGGCATGAATTTTAATATTTCCTTCATCGTGTTTGCATTTGGTGTCAATTTCAGAACAACGTGACGCGGCCTCTTCGGTAGTCAATCAATATCCAAATCAGTAAAGCTTTCAACATGCGAGCAAATTCCACCATGACGCAGAGGGAGATAGACTAAAATTAATCCAGCGGCTCTAGATGTTGATTATAAAGAATAATTGATGATAACATCTGAAAATTAAATATCTATTTCACCTCAATGGAAAATTCATGATAAATTCATAGACCAGACAGTCAAAGGTTTAAAATAATTTATTGACATCGCTGCTTTAAATCCTCCAGAGTAATTCCATTTAGTAAATTTAAATTAAAATAGGTGTTCGTATTCATCTGCAGTGGTAAGATAAATTAATAGTTGAAATTAGAACACAAGTCTGATGCAACTCGACCAGAATTTAATATACATAACGTAGGTTGTAGACACAATAAACACCTTTTAATGTTTTTGTACAAATACGAGACTTGCATCAAGGAGTATGAATGGGGGAAAAGTTCACAATTTTATTCCCATTTCAGAATTTAATCACCATAAACATCACCATAAATGATTTTATTGCTTTCATGTCGCACAGTTACAAGATCAATATTTAGAATATATGTACACTGTTCCCTAACCCGCCTCTTTTCCGACAAATGTTTGCAGGTAATTTAGTCTTGTTTACTGATTCACCCCCATAAATAATTGGCAGTCCAATAATTAATATTAATCCAAGATATAAAACACTCCAAAATTTTCATCGGACAGATTATGTGTGTTGAAGATGATAGCAATCTTCAAAGGTTCTTCGGTTCGGAAGTATGTAGTAAAGAAGTTTACATTCTTCTTTTTTATATATATATTCTTTATTTTACACATACATATTATACATTTTACATTATCATACAGAACATACAGGGTTTCAATCCTACATCCAACAAAATTAACTATAGATCTCATACATCTTTAATCTTGTTTATGGGTATTTGTCACAGAGGGATCTTTAAAAAGTTTGTATATCTTTCCATTTTACATGGTAAATTTTTGAATTAGGATACGTGTTTAATTCTAAATTCTTTATTTTATTCAAATATCTACAAAAGTCGAATTTACTATGGTTAATATTAAAGAGTTTACATTTGTAAATATAATGTTTAATATATTAAGTGGATTACAAAGAGCTACTGTGGTTTGGTTTTAAATTTCGTTTTGTCCTTAACTCCAAAATGAAAATATTCTTAAGATAATCTAATTTTAATTTCACTTGTGTATAAAATTTCATTTAATTTACCCAAGACAACTTGGACATGAGGACATAGAAAAAAAGTTCTCATTCTTTGGAATACGTGCAATAGTTGATTACCAAGGTTAACAAACAGATAATATACCGTATGGTTATGCATGGTGATTTTCTGCTGATTTGCATCTTGTCTGAATTTTTGTTAAGTCATTAAGTATCATTGATGGGTACCTTTAGCCCCCATAAACAATGCGTTAATTTGTATTTACGTCACCAAACAGTCACCAATATGAAAGACTTGTCATAAAAGAATCTGATATTTCATTTTACACAAATTACCATTAATGTAACGACTGTTATCTAATGATGACATTATTTTTAAGTCCTTGACTGTGGACGAATAAATTAAATTATCTAATTTGGTAATCGTGTCATGGAATAGTATTTCTACTAAATCTACCAAGTTACTTAATACGATAATCAAACTTTTCCATTATCAGTAACTTATATTGAATTTCTAATGTCTCATATATAAAATAAAATAAGTATTTCCGTTCCCATTACTAACCTTTTACACGCACGTAATTTTACATTCTGAATTGTGATCTTTTCATCTGTTTAACTAGTGTCTAGAATTTTAATAAAATATAAATGTTGATATTACATTGTATTCTGTGGAAAAAACCAGCAGAAGACAAAAGTCAATGACAGGACTAACAATTATGAAATGTTTCGAAGACTTAGTAACTGAAACTGATATTGAAGTAATTCTGTAGACAGAACATGACTAAATTGAATATGAAATTATATCACCTTGGTGTCAATGAACTCAAATCTGTTCTGGAAGAGTTTTATAGATCGGGTAACTCCACGAAAATCAAATTTGGATCAAATTATTGCAGATATTTCTACTAAGTTACTCTTGATTACAATTATATTCGCAAAATAAACGCAATATATAACCCTATATCTCAGACGCACGGAGCATACATGGATCCTTCCAGTTGGATATATGACACTATGTATATTTTTGTCTGGGGTTTGACCACTACATCACAACTGAAATACCTTCATTTGAAACTTCCCCGTGCCTAAGTCCGTGTAAATGCAAAAGCCTCGGAGTAAAATCTGTCGAATACCAATTTAAAACAAAAAATAAATCAAGCTGTCACTATTCAAACAAAGCATTACCTTTAGCATTTGATCAAATTATACAGAACAACAAACGAGTTACATTGTTTGAGCACCGTTATACAGACTCACTGAATTAATTCTCGAAAGCTCTTCACAAATTACAAAAAACAATCTTCCAAGACTTCGAAAACTTGTTAACTCGGATGTAAAAGTCACATCAAAAGCTTCTACTAACTATTTTAAGGTACACAGAAGCCATGTTACAGTAAAGATGAGCTACAATTGTCAATATACTTAAAGAACAGAAGACCTATATAAACCTCATCCTGTACACATTCAGGTGGAAGATCTAATCACATTTCTCAATAGTAGACGAACGTTTTTATATGTTTTGCAAACCCTAATTTGACAAAACAAAATGGTCAGTGATTTACACTTTATAGCTTTTTAACTACTGAATTCATATTCGATACAAATTGCTAACAACGTACGAAAATATCATCTATCACAAAAGAGGCGCTGTATAAAAAGTAGCTAAGACGAATAATCATAATGATAAATACATGTCCATTACATTATCTTTTAGGCCATTCTAAAATATGAAATTTATTTTTACTTTTAAGGAAGGGGTATTATTGTTTTAGTGGTTGGGTAATTGAGGCTATAGCAAAATAATATATCATGGTGTTGTGTTTATCCCAATATAAAAAAGATTCTGACCTGATGATGAATGTGTATCTGAAACACATGTCGACAGCTTGAGCTTTAGTTTGAAGCTGAAATTTTCCAGATGATCCAAACATTCGCTTTAAAAATCGCCCACGAAAGATAGAAATTCTGCGAATGGATGTTAAAAAACTGATATTAAATTTGGAAGATAGGGCTATCTATAAATGACTTGTGATATATTAGTTTGATGTGGAAGGATTTGTTCTTACCTAATATGGATAATAGTTATTGAACCAATGGTATTTGACATCCTAGAAGTTGATGGAAATAATAATGGAAATCTTTGAGATATACATTAATAACAGAGACACCCTTTATATGTAGACATGCAAACGACAAATCAATTTTACTGTACGATATTAGTTCAGATAGAAATGGATTTAAAATATACAACCATAGATTAATCACATTTCTGGTTACGTCATTTCTTTCACTGTTTATCACGTGAAAAGATGAGCATTGTAAGCTTATGAAAACGTTACGTAAATTAAATGCATATAGTCGTATAAAACAAATAAAACTAGAGCCTCACGTGGCACGGAGTTGAATTTTGCTAATGGAGCAAATTGCAAGAGATTCTAAAAACAATCAATCCTCTAGGTTATTAGGTCGCGTGCCAGAATAGTCCTAATTTACATTTTCCGTCTTTGAAAGGTTGTGAAGTAACGTAAGACATCACAAAGGAAAAGATCAGCATGGAAGCCAAGGTCAAGGACCTTTGACCTCGTAAAGTAGAAGGTCAAGGTCAAGAGATAAAAATCATCAAATTTTCAAAATGCATAAAGCCATAAAACCAGAATTTGACATTGGACATCAAATATGAAGGTATTAATCTATATCCAAGGATAACGTCCTTCAATCCTACAAAGGTCAAGGTCAGCAAAGGTAAAGCTCAAAATCGAAAATATGATAATTCTATACCCTGTTCCTTTTTTGAACTACAAAGCTGAAACAACTGAGCTTTTAACAAAAACTGGCCAAATGGATGAGGTAATTGTGTGCATATGGGAATTATGCCTCTGCGCAAAAATGTAAACAATAAGTAATTCAACCTGGATGCGCCACGCCCAGCTCAACTTTTTTTTATCATAGGTTTATTCATATTCAAAATGTCTAGTTCCAAAGCTCCTACATTATATAGGTCATAAGATAATACATACCCCCATCTCAAAGAAGCGAAAATATTGTTTAAAATACAAATTTCAAAAAAATCTTAAATTTAATTTGGATTATAAACTTATTGTTGTATACCGCTAGAAAGAGCTCGAACAACACACGAAGAATCCTGAAAAATTATCCTTCTAGGTCACCAGCTAGAGCAGTCAATGACCTTTAAGTATCAAAAATCAAGGTCAAAAAAAAATTCACAAATTAAAAAAAAAATGATTAAACCAAATTCAATGATAGCTTGCCAGGCAAGATAATATACACCCACTGGTAGCTTTGATTTTGAATAAAAATATTTAGCAGTACATTAACAATCACCAGTGTGAAATATTCAACCTTCAGTCATACACTTCTTTTGAACTCTTTAGTGCGATACTGAATAATATTGAGTATGAGTTAATGCCCATGTTCTTGAAAACGTGTTCAATTTTTAGCTCGTGAAAACTTTAGAAGGCAAATATTCAATCTTCAGCTCGGTACGGAATAATAAAACCAAATTTTGTCAAAATCCGGTAAGAATCATGCCTTTTAGTTAGCTAAAAATTTGAAAGCGTTTTCAAGAACGAGGTCAATAACTCCTATGAAACATATTTCGATTTTTTGGATTTTCGATAGGGTTCATCCATGGGTGATAATAAACAATTTCACCAAATTTCGTCAAAATCTGTCAATAATTGCGCCTTCTAGAATGTTTACATTTACAAGCTAGAAATTGAACAAGTTTTCAAGAACAAATATTTTTCGATTTTTCTGATTTTCAATAGGATTTATCCTTGGATGATTACAAACATTCATGCCAAGTTTCATCAAAATCTATCAAGAATTGTCCCTTCTAGAGTGTTTACGAGCTAAAGATTGAACGCGTTTTCAACAAGGGCAATAACTCATACTCTATATTTTTTGATTCTTCTGATTTTCAATAGGGTTTATCCTTGGGTGATTTGGAACACTCACACCAATTTTCTTCAAAATCCGTCAAGAATTGTGGCTTCTCAAGTGTTTACGAGCTAAAAATTCAACGCGTTTTCAAGAACAAGGGCAATAACTCATACTCAATATTTTTCGATTCTTCTGATTTTCAATGGGGTTCACCCGTGGGTGATTTGGAACACTCACACCAATTTTCTTCAAAATCTGTCAAGAATTGTGGCTTCTAGAGTGTTTACGAGCTAAAAATTGAACTCGTTTTCAATAACAAGGGTAATAACCTATACTTAATATTTTTCGATTCTTCTGATTTTCAATGGTGTTCATTCTTGGGTGATTACGAACACTCACACAAAGTTTTGTCAAAATCTGTCAAGTATTGTGTCTTGTAGAGTGTTTACGAGCAATTGTGGACGGACCTAGGCAAGGACGGACGTAGGTGACGGCAATATACGCCCCCCATTTCATGTGGTCATATAAAATTCTTTTGCAATCTTTTGCAGATTACACACATCAAAATTCTTTTCTTCATCTTGAGTTTTTCAAATGTTGGTCATAGCAATATGGCGGCCAAAATATCACATTTTTTTTCTTGTCTTTTTTGTCGTAAAATTCGGCTAACGAAAGTGTGCTACAAATTTTCGAATTATAGAATTTTTGTTAACTGCTATGAAAATCCGCAGAAAATCGACCGAAAAGGCGACTTTTATAGCCGATTTTTGATTTTTTGCACTTTTGGTAATATTCAAATATCGGCTTTGCAAAAATTGTCCAATTTCTAACCATTAACATTACCACTACAGAAGATCTACAAATGTAGAAATGTTGCAGAAGCTGATGAAGCCTAGCTTGTGTCTCTGTGAAAAAAAGAACTGGCATGTCCATAACAAACTGCTTCCGCAAAGTCCCACAAAAATGCTTTTAAATGAGACGAACCTAGAATCTATGGTTTGATCCTATCATGGGTCTTGCCGATCGGATTTCATGCGAAATAACTGATATGGACGTGGACTGGGTAACGTGTACAAGGTTGGCTGTGCTTGATCCCTCGACAGTTGCAAAAAGAGTACGCCAATAACTCTTTCAAATTATGAATTGCGTCGCCAGAAAAATAAACATAGTTTGCAAATTGCAAATTTCCTTTCAAATGAATTTTTTTTTCTCCAATCTATTTTTTAGACATTAATATCACCACGACTAGTATTTAGTTACTAAAAATACAATGCGTGGGCTAGTGTCGCTTTACTCTATATTGTGATCTCTGTCTTTAGTGACTGAAGGCACAGAGGTTAAAGCAGTTAGCCAGGACAAATTTGGCTTTATTTTTATCAGAATTGTATGAAATATGATCAAAAATAGATATCACTTCGCGCGAATAAGTAACGTTAATCGATTTACCGGCCGTTTTCAATTGAAAATACAGTCTTTTACTGTAAGCAATTATTGACTGCTTCTAAAGGCATTTGGATCATTGACAAAAGCGCAAGGTCACGAGTTTATTTTATAATGATATTGACCAGAAAATAAAAATGTCCTTTCAGTCAAAAAATCAGTAATAATTCACCCGTACAGTTTTTTTCAAAAAATTGTTCACATTGCTATTGTAATACATTATTGTTTCATGTTTTTTGTTTGATGGAATACAATGCAATTTAAAAATTTGTATAATAATGAAATTTCTAGATTGTCATCCAGAACATATTATCACAACTCGCTGTATCTGATCTAAATATAAAAGTGCTGTTTTTGCTTCCTGAATTTGTATTACTCGATAATGGCTTTCATCAGCAAACAAAATTAGTAATTTTCATGTACATTTCATTCCAACGTACTATCTTGCAAAAATATTCAATTCTAGTAAGTTCATTTATATCATATTGAAATTTAAGCCGAAGCGAGAGAATTGGCAAATTGTTTCGGAATCTTGGTAATAATTTGATTTAGACCAATATATAGAGTAAAGTTAATAGATTTCCCAGTATTGAATAGAATTAAAATAAATTGATCTCGTGACTTCAAGCTCGTTTTAAGCTTTTTATATTTCGCAATAATTTCGTGTCTTTTACAATTTTTAATACTGTTTGTTACAGGCAAACTTCTTTTTTCATTTGCTCTTTTTAATGCGTGTAGTTGATATGAATAAAGATTGAGTATTTTAGACTTGTATGAACTGATTTCTGACAACAGTGCCTTCGGGGTTGGTTATGTTGGCAATAATTCAAAGAAAGATCTAAAGCAAATTTCTTGTGTTAAGTAGATTCTTATCTACACTAACGGTTACAATATCAAGGTTTTTTTTAATAACCAATGCCTGATCGACATTGTTTTGTCTAAGTGTGTCATAGTGCTTATCAAATGTGGTATATGTATAAAGTTTATTATAAATCATTACTTATTACCCTTTCAATTAAATTACAAGACTAGCCGATGGCAACATGATATTCTATAATGTAGGCCACTTGTACTAAAATACTATAGTACTTCAGGGCAATCCTTGAATTTCAGAAAGGGATATCGGATAGGCAATACCAGTAATGTATTTCTTAGCTAGTGGTCAAAGCACAAATAATTTATACATTAGACATAACGCCCGTTTCGTCTATAATTTGTTTATAATTCCTCAAAAAAAACCTTGGGTGTATCGTATACAATATGTAGATCAAAAGACCCAATTTATACACCTGTAATTTACCAAATATATATCTCCACTCAAAATCGTGAAAATTAAATAAAAACTTAGAAAAGTGGAATATCTGTAACTATTAGTTGTTAATAACATTTAATGTTAGACGACCACATACTTTGTCGGATTATGACGGCAAATCTGAGCAGCATCAAGCATAACTTTAAAGGACTATGCAATAACTCCTGAGTTTACATTAGCTCTTAGATAATTATCTACACGATTTTATTTATAAACAGATCAATATACTTGTGGAAAGCCATCATTTAATAATTATACTAAACCAAATTGAACTTTAATACCACGATGTTCTTTCTCGGTGCCAGACATTTGTAGACTGAAGAAGTGTCTGAGCGTCTTTTAAGATTTCATTTAAGGATTACATCATTTTCCTCGACATATCACTATTGGGACTCTCCAGTTATCGAAGTGTTAACTTGTAATTCAAGAATTGTCATAAAGTTCACACTGAGGGACATCTCAAGATTATTGCTTATTAGAGAAATGTGACTCAAGCCTCAAATAACATAATATAATGGAGACAGGAAACACATTAATACCAGCCAAGTTGGTATAAAAAAGTCAACGTCAAGAACTTTCCAATAAAACCGGCGGTAATGCATCGGTAAACATAAATTTCCTCGTTACAAAAATAGTTCTAAAAAAATTTATTGCAGAAAGATCAAGCAAAGCAAGAGGTATGGGTCGGTAGTCGCTTCCTGCGTATCCATCTCATCGATAATAACAATTCGTAACTGCAGCGGATCTCGATCACCCTTAATTCTTATCGTGAAAACATTTCAAACTCTCAAGTGTTCTGAAATATGAAGAGCATAAATGACGAATACTTAAAATGCAGCTTTTAAATTCACTTACCAGAATCACTCATGAAATGGTAACATTTAATTATTGTTTAGCATAACATATCTCGCATCAGAAGCGATCTGAAATTAGAAATGGGCATTAAAAAGTATTGAATTCGAAATAAACTTTTGATATATTGTCTTCGCGGAATTCACTTTCAAAGGAAAATTAGATTGAATAGAAATTTAAGTCAATAGAGAGACGGATATGCCCACCCTAGTTTAAGACCATATTCAATATACACTGATGAAATGCTTATAAAATTCTTAATTACCGACTTCACCAAATAACAAATGTACTTTGATTCGATCACAATTGCTCTCTAAGAGATATATATCACAAGGATACTTCAAATCCTGAAAGACTGATTAGATAAGGTTGAATTCTCACAGCTTTTGGACTATTCAATCTATTGTATTCCAGACAGTCTATAAATTAAAACCTAGACTAGAAGCCATTAAAAGAAATACATATCTTTAGAGTCACGAGTGCAGTGCACTTCCCATAGATTATAATGTGCCCTGAAGATAAAGTTGTCCAATGAATAAGGGTTCGTTTGTTAATCGCTATGCTCTAGCAATATAGATCATTTTAACTTGTTATTTAATTAATGTACAAAATTCTAGAAGATGTATTTATCAAATTCCATCGAAATTGAGATATATGTTTGTTATTATTGTAGAACGTTACTCTTATACGCGACACAGCCATTTACATTCAAGACTTTCAAATTGCTTTTGTATCTGATTTAATTGACATGGTTATTGGTGGGTAGAAAAGATAGGGTGGTGTAGTTTTGACGACAGTTAGCTTAACAATATTAACATGGCATGAACCCCTCAGGAAATGAATTCTTGCAGTGAGATTTGACCCGTTTTATAATAAAGTTAATATGCAAGTTCGCTCAATCAGCCAATCATTAACCATAAACCTACAGTTGAAATTGTCTCTTAAATATAATTTCTAATTTCCCATTTACTTGATTGAATTGCATTAGTCAACAGTCAATTGCGTTCATTACATATTTAAAAGCGTCTGTGTAAAGTTATGTAAAAAGAGTCAAGATATTTCGTTAACTGACTGAGTTTCAGTATAACGTTAATGGGTTAATGAAAATAGACAATATTAAGTAGTATAAATGAGAATTTTTACCACGGAATAGTTCTAACTTGCTTATTTTGTTTCACAATTATTAACAACGGTACAAGGATTTTAAATACTCAGTCTGAGGACCGATTGACATCAAATCTTCGCTTCATGACATCAAAAGATTGCGATATTCGGATGGTTTGAGATTGCTTACATCTATCGCTGCCTCTTCGTATATGTCCCTTTAAGCCCACCTACATCTGAATGGTTAGTTTCAATAGCAATATGACCATATCAATATTACAGTTGTTTTGTCCAGACGATTTATTTTTGAAAGTCTTGGTGTTTTTTTCGGGTCCTGAGACGACAACGGCAAACAGTGTACATTGATAAATACTGTCCACGATAATAAAAAGGAAGAAGAGTAAGTAGTATTAAGTGTAGAATTGGAATAAAACAATGTCCGAGACAACACCCACTTTACGTCAAGCTTCAACTGTCGAATGATATTTTTATGCTGCATTAAAGGCATAGTCACTCGAAATATTTGATTGTTTTTCACTGACAAGGTATGTTGCAAAATTCGTTTTTTCATTTGTTATAATAATAGCATCATCTTCAACAACATTGAGCAACAGTGACTTAAACAGTTCCGAGAAATTTTAGCTAACAAATATATTCAATACAAGATATATGTCCTATTTATATATAATTATTCGCTCTTCAAGAATGCCCTATATATTGTGGTTTATTTTCTCATTATCCCAATAGAAAGTGTCGACTAACACAATGTTTATATTGGGAAGGAATTAACGGCTATGTTTTAGGATTAACGTGCTTAGAGGATTACATCGGAAAATGAACGACAGTCGATTTGACGACGATGGATTTAATATCAGATACTAAATATCATAACGTAATCTCAATTCTCGAGAAGTGATTATACAAATGGAAAACATTGGGGTTATTTCATTAAGTAACATTAGGTACGAGTAATATTTTTATCTCTATTTGTCTGTTTGTCGTTTTAAATATCATATCTATGACCGATCTTCCTAGAACTCGAATAATAACAAAATCGTTGCCGTATCTATATACAAATATCTTGAAGTTCCAAGTGCAATAACTAGAAGAATGATGTTTTTCAAATGCATCAATATAATGCTTGCAAAAATAATATTATTTTGGTAATATCGAACTGTTATGCTACTATGAATTGGTTTAATTTTAATGAAATCTCTGTAGAATTTCAAAGTTATTTTCGCATTGAACTATTATCTGATTTCGATATAAAAACATTTACAATAATATCTTTCAGCAATATAGTCGCCTAAATATTTGTTTTGTCAGCCCATAGATTTCAGTTACACATAGATATAAACAATGCCGTATTTGAATAAAACTTCTCATGTAGACTTGTACCATATAACAAATTTTAAAAAAAACGATTTAGATCAGGTATGAGCCTACTCATTTATGTTAGGATTTAACGAGTAATATTTAACGTGTAAAACCTCTCGCTAACCTAGGTTTATTGCCCTATCTGAACGGCTAGGCTAGACGCTTTACCTTAGATATAATCCATATTGTATCATAAATAATCAACTTCAAAGGGTACTTTGTAATCATAGACTATGCTGAAGAAGACAAAAAACGAAAATCAAAAGATTTCAGTGACACAAATTACAATTCACTGCCCATATAATGTAGAAGCATCATGAGACATCAACTAGGGAAATATGGTTTCTTAACTTTCATTCTTCAGAGATCGAGCTACTTTGGAGACAAATTCGTGTTCCAAAGAAAAGAAAGAAATGATTTATTGCTACAGCGATTTTTATGACAAAAATCATTTTCACATCGATTAATACAATTCCAGATGGTATTAAATTTCTTAAGATACAATGCAGTCGCTGACAAATAAAATGTCATTTGACTTTACGTAATATCGATATGAATATTCTAACCATGATAATCTTCAGGAAACTTAATTTGAATTCCAAACCGACAATTGGCTTTTTAAAGATCTGAAGTCCTTATTCCAAAACCTTTTACGGTCATTCTACTTTGGTAGGCTTTTTGTATCATAACCATAGGTTTTGTAGGTTTTCTGTATCATAACCAAATTTTAATTGCTGCGTTTAGTAAATATTCCCGAAAAGTATGGTGCCTCGTATAAGTCACAAGACCTCTTGTGTTACTGTTAAAACCAGACTAATTGACACTAATATATTCCTGTGTTCACAGGAACGGGTGCTCTATTTAGTTGGCTTTATATGATAGTCATGGTAGAAGAATACGACACTTTTCGAAGGCAGTCTATGATCTGTAATATAACTGACATAATCTTTTTAAGTTTGTACTTTCATCTTGATATGATCATTTCCAGAAGGTGAGTCATCAATTCAAATTTAAAAACAGTCGGATAACAATTGTCAGAGCTGGATCCTTACACAATGGTTTATATCTAATTATACTTAAAAAGAGAGAGTTTTTAAGGATTCTTACAGTGTAGAATTTCAGAAAGAATTGCCACGTTGACAAATTTAGAAACAGACAGGAATGAAACGTTCTAGAAAAAAACATTATAGTTGTTCAACTCGGTTAAATACATTTGAAATAATATTTCTGCTCAATAAAAATGGCCCTTAAAAGAGTTTCGGAAGAAGGATGCGGATAATTTCAACATAAACCAGATGACCCCACATAACTCCATGTACATCTTGAGAAATGTTTATATTCACATTACAAAGTATCGATAAAGTCTGAGCTAAGATCGAAGTATGTGTCAAAGAGAATTTTCAATAATGCTATTCAATAAAACTGTTTAAGGAGTCAATACATGATATTGAGTTTTACTTTATTTTTCTCACTTTGACATTTGGAAAAAAGGATAATATAAAACATAAAACAATTTGTATAAAAACTAGTCATTATATAGATCTAATAGACTGATCTGCACTAAATCGTTTACTTTGTTCATTTCGATGTGTTATTTTGTTCAGTTTTTACTGTAATCCTTTGTTGCCAAGATTAATTATTAATATATGACAAATAATAAAATATTGTACGAGTCGGAAGAAGACATAAATTTGTTTCGAACTTTTGTTTAAAAATAATCAATTGTCTATGATAGATTAAACTTAGATCAATAGATCAGTAAATCATGTTTAAATCCTCTTCCATATTGTATGGTAGATATAATGTTCATATGTAAAATATTACTATTTAACCTGAACGAGATTCAGACATCTGAGAGCAACCGTATGAATAAATAATTTAAAAGAGAGATAAGGCAGCATGAGATTAACTATACATGAAATTTATTCACAAACCATTATACCTATGACTGGTAGAGACTTTCAAGGGATCAATTGCTGATTTGATTGGATCGGCTGAAGAAACGCTGATATCGAGAACATAAATCGTCTATTTTGTGATCAACTGAAAGATCTAATTTTTTGCTAGAAAGTAAAAAAAAAAAACTGCTACAAACGGTTTTCGACATCTGTTGAGCTCACTAAGACTAAATTAAGCAATTAATCAAACCCTCCTAAATGCTTGCAGTATTTGAAATGGTCTCTAGTTCGACAATGACATCCCATGAATGGGCCATGGATGCGTTTCCGGAAGCTTATATTTACCACCTTTTGCTGCGTTTTTATGTTTTAGGAAGGTTTTGGTCTTTAAGAAAACCTTATGCAGCTATGATAGTCAACTATTTTGAACACGGGTTTGATATAAAATATTATCATTTCTATTTATTTCAGCTCTTTGATCAACCAGTACCGTATTAGTTCTGGGTTCATTAATACAGAATTTGTATTAAAGAAGAAATATGAAAAGGAAAGGAAATTGAAGTCATACTGATAATGTTACGATTTATACTGAAGATCAGTCAGATATAACCTGTCTGATTTAAATGTGGTTATTGACCTAGTTATCTGAAGAAATAGTTGCTGTTGAATATAAAACACATGATTATAACCAGACATTCAAATGACAACTCACTTTCGTAAGTCTTCAGACTTTTATTTAACAACAGTTATATTCACTTAAATTTCTTTCTAATTGTAAATATTAAGCTTTTAGTTTTTGTGATAAATACCGTTCCATTGATTATCAGTCAGTAATGGATAACATGTTTTCTAACACTAAGATGTGTGAAATTTCAGTCTTACACAAGACAACTCAAATTTATTTTTATCTTTTGATGCAAATCCAGCCTTTGATTGCATTTGGCATCTTGTATTTGGAAGGATACACGGAAATCAATTGTCAGAACACATGGCCGAACTTTATTGTAAATAAATTCCTAGATTGACCAGCAACACATTGATGTCGTTTCAACTTCCTACACAGTTAGGTTATAGTCTATGATAAAAGTATGAGTAAAAGACGGAAATTGAAAGTTGACATCTCTGTGTCAGTATTGACTTAAACATATCGATAAATGGCTCATTACTTCGTTTAAGTATCAAAAAAAATTCAAACGATGGTTTGTCCGAATCTATTTCATAGCCTTACCAAGTTGCGCTTAATATTTGGTTGAGCTGTTCCTGAACACTTTCCACCCATCAAACAATCTCTGGTTAATTTCAGCTGTTCTTATTATGAATGGCTAATTTTGTCAGTGAGGTTTGGTCGACCAAAATTAACCTAACCCTTACGTCGGAAAACCCACAACCTAATTTTAAATGATGATTCACGTGTTTCGTTCCTGAGTGAAAGTCGAACTGAGTCTGACCAGTGTGATTGAAAGTTGTATATGTTTTAAAAAGACTTAATAAAGAATAAAGAATTTTATATTCATTATTCCCTGCTTCCTTGCAGTATGACAAGAATATTGGAGGCGGAAATAATTAATGTATATTGAACTATGGTACTTGTGTCTGTAAAATAATTAACTTCAAACCTTATGACACCATGATATTTTATTGGCCTATAACTATGTCTGCGTTCATTAATTGACTGTGTAATTGCAGAAGCTACGGAATAATATCTGAACATTTTTATGCTTAAATAACGGGTAGACTCCCGAATTTGACAACCATGTAAAATGAAATAGGATTACGTTTCGTCATCCAGACTGGCTTAATGTCCATTACAGTATATCAATACAGATTAAGTAATTAAAACATTTCCTTATATAAAGGTGGTTGTACGTGCTAGTCTGGCAATATCTGTAATTGAGCAATTATATATCAGTACTTTATTGATTGTCATTGTGCTGAAAAACAGCTGGATTCTGGTCAATAGTTTGCGGTGGTAAAACCTTGTTTATGTGTCTGAATTTCATTGTGGATTGCTAACATTGGTCTCTCTATTCACCCGTTTAATAAAGAACGTCTTAAATTCCCATATATAACTTAGAAATGGTTATATCGCTAAGACTTTGACATGAAGCCAGCGTTTCATGGAAATCTTAATTTCCGACAGGACAGGATGTGATCTTCGGATCAAAGTTACAAAGTCAGGCGTGGTGTGACTAATTATTACTTGCATAAACGAAATGCTGAATAGCGATAGACAAAACGGTAAACATTTTCATCAACACAAGGACGTTTGGTTACACTAAAACTACCAATAGCTCTTAAGTATTGGCAGTACTGAGTCAAACTCTATAGTCTTCAATAAATCCAGACAAGCTTCCAGGGAACTGAATTGCAATTTGACTTACTCAATGTGTCACTTTACATTTCGAACTTATTTCGGATATATTAAAACGACATAGGCTACATAGCACACAGGATCTCGGTAAATCCTCTCAACACGAATGGTTCTAAAAGACGCCTGTTTAATATAACCACTGACATGCCACCACATGAAAATATCAACAAGGAAAATTCATCATTGCTTTTATCTAGCCCCACAATTACTTTGGCCTACCCAGTTCCTTACTGCATGATAATCGGATGGGATATCGAACCTGGGTTTAGAACCAGGTATTATATAATGTCGATTTTCAAGGGATTTGCTCCGAACCATTTTTGAGGTATCTAGTTTTTGAGAAGATATTACCGGATATTCTTCAATGTACATGTTCCCCACACGGTACCAAAATAAAGTCGAGTGGCAGGTTAAACATACCAGAATTTTTCGCAACATCATGATCGACTCATTAGTGGTTCAGCTTTGTATAGATGCTAAATTGGGCTTTTGTCATGGTAAACATTCTCAAAAACTAGCCATCCAAAAATGGGTCGGAGCTACTCCCGCAATAATTGTCATTATATGTCTGGTCCGAGTTCCGATATGTAAACAGATTCCAGATGTATCGGGATAGCTTCTATCTGGACGGTCAATCTAATTGTCTGTTTTTGCACGGCTGTGTATAGTGTATGTTTTCAGTAAAGACGATTCTATGAGATTTGAAAATCGTAATCTTAAACCCAACTTATACATGAACTTATACATATGACTGAACAGAGTCATGAATATAGGTTTCATACGAACCCGCGTCCTGACATTCTATTTAACTTTTGTCATAGATGGAATATTTGCACGCTATTCTATGATCAAATCTGTGTCTGTATTCAATGGCTTTTGCTATCGTCTAATTCTTTTCTTCATTTATTGTGATCAGATGATGATGCATGGAGATTAATACATATTACAATATTCAGGGATGATTCCACATGAATAAATTGGAATAGGATGAAATGTACAATTGTTGACACTTAGACAATTAAAATTCTAACTTATTGGCCTTATGTGACACACGCTTTAAAATTGCAAATCAAAATTTATGATGGGAGTATCTTGAAGAATATGAACCGGAAGTAATATTTTTGCGCGCAAATTATTGTCTGGATAGTAAATTGCTTGAAACATGCTAAAATAGAGTTTGTTGGGAAAATTTATGGAGGACTATATCATGGAACATATCAACCGGAAGTATCATCGTCTTTGCGAGAATCCATACATTTATGTTATATAAATTGAAACAGACTTGATATCAGAAAAACAAAAATTTGACCAAAATAGATAATTTAAGTTAAGTAAAAGTGGGTTAATAAAAAATGGGTTTCTTTTGTAGTATACTATACTTTAATCATTAAAAAAGATAAAAGAAATCTTTTAACGATGTTTCAAAGCTCTGTCTTTTGAACTGTAGTGGCAAGAAAAATGTCGTCCTTTTAATTTTACAGTTGATCTGTTTCATAAAACTTTAATTAAGTTATCGCATGCGTAAAATCACTGACATTTTGTCGAACGCAACTCGTAGACTTTTTACTTAGAGATCAGCAGCTTAAAGTCTCATTGGTATATAAAAATAGGATAATAACATCAACAGATGCTATCATGTTACAGGTATCAGTATCTGATAACACTGTAGATCATTTTTGTTAAATAATAGTATTTATTCATTGTCTTCCTGCTTCATGTTAAATGTAACGAGGAAAACCAAAATGAGAAGAGAAGGACTGGTTGGTAAACACACAAGTGGTCGTAATTCAATTACCAATGTTGATCTATGGTGAGAAACTTGATAGGTTTACAGCGATAAACTTTCCTACATATCGAATTCTTTCTAAGCTTAAACGGAAAATCTTATAACTTAATTTTTCACCATGTTTACCAAATTATGGAAGCAGTCACTCTATATTTGCCAAGTTGTTTACCCTTCACGACCCTTTCTGTATAATTAAATTACACCTTCCATAATTTGTTGCCAGAAACATCCTCAGAGAATCGAATTAATTCAAACCTCGTTAAACACATATTCATTGATTATAACATACTTTGACACACCTATTCAATTAATGACAATATTATCGCACATATTCAGTGATTATAACATTATAGACGCTGATTAAAACGAGTAATTATCCCTCAAGAGCATGTCTGTGCTAGGTGTATACCACTCGATGAAATAGGAAAACAATCCCGATTAATTGGGAATAAACATTTTACATCCAGGTACAACACCGCATGCATCAAATTGAATTCCAAATTTAAAATGTCATCAATTACTGGTCTGAGAGACGGAAATAATGCAGGTAGCGCGAATTCGTAAAACACACAGAAACAGGGGTTGTCAGCTCTAGTGTTTTCACCGCGACGCCGTACTACAAATCCTATAGAACGTTTTCACGAGGCGTGATGACGTGGCGACATTATGTGGGTTTAGGCCTTAATGATGATTATCAGCACCCTCAAATGTTTTATGTGACGTCGAATGGTTCAAACAACCTCTTTCTAAAATTTATCAAAGTGTTTGACACACTGGCGATAGTTCACCATAGGTTTTAATTTCAGAATCGAGTTGAAGATCAAACAACTACATACGTCATTGTCATTGCTCTGAAGGAAACCGTAATTAACGCCGCACAGGTCAAGGAGGATTCATGGTAATAGAAACTAGGTTTTCAATTTAGGTTATAATACTTTGTAGCTAGTCATCCATCCATCCATCCAAGCATACTGCGTAAGAAGTATGCGTGAAAAAATTTCACATAGATACACAACAGTAAGTCCGTGATTCGTGATCCGTGATCCGTTTGGTACGCACATCACACGAACAAGCAATCCAGGAATATGACGTCATAGAGGTCTATGGGGATATGGCGTAATATATCCTCATAACACCCTGTAGTCTGGAACTGTAACAATAATTATAATGCTTCTCTTGGTCCTAAAACATGAGGACTTAAATTGACTTAAAAGTCTTTCATATTCTTTCTTGTTCAAACGTTTCAATTTTGCCCGAATAGAATAATTATGAGGCATGGCTTAATATAGAGTAACACATTTCAACTCCTTTATTGAGGGAACCTTTACGCATACATTACACAAAATGCATTCATACAAAGTATATGCAAAACTGGCTATGGATGGAAAGATAATAGCTGGTTTTGTTTGTTTGTTTGTTATGGAGCATCTGCGTCCCTTAAACTTGAAAAATTCGTGAGTCAAGTCGCTATTTTTCTGTTGATACTTTGCTGAGCAGTTGTGACGGGTGTGGCCCCAGGTAGGGCTCTTCTAAACACCTGATACCAATTGTCATTATGACATACTTTCTTTGATTGATATACTCATGTGAAAAGTTCATCAGCTGCTACAAAAGTTTTGCCAATATATGCATGTTGTTTTGGATTCGGGTCTCGTTTTACGGTTTGGATCATTAGTACTTGCTTTATTTATTCAGGAAATCGATCGCGTTGCTATGATTGCAAAATAATTTTCACTCCGTCACACAATTTAATGCTTTCGGGAATTGAAATAATGGAGGCAAAAATAATGGTAAAATAAGATTGGCAGGCAAGATGAAATAACGACAAAGTGTAATCGATCTATATGATTATAATCAAGCATTAACCAAGATTAATTGCAACAATGTAACTGGTAATTATATACTCGTCACTCTCTACACAGCCTACTTATACCTTCTGTCTTAAATCTTTACAGTTGGTCATTACCAGAACATTGATTTTCATCATTTCTTAAGTACTTGTTAACTTGGTAATAGGGTGCAGCACAGAAGGATGCTTGAAATCTTTGCTACTCGACATATATTTATAGTGCATGTCAGATGTGAAGATCATATTGCTATTCTGATGAGACTATTTCCCGAGCCCGTTGTCGTATTGTGGCCGAGTTCATGTGTTCAATACCATGTCAATCATTTTGTGCTCGGGCATTTAACTTTGGGCATCAGATGATGCATGACGATATCGGTTGCCCAATAAATATGAACCGTATAGTATTACATCATTTTTATAATGTTTAGTGTGTAATGAATACTGATCATACTCAAATATATATCATTACAGAAGTGAAAATTACAAAGTTGATAACCATCGTCAACCACCACAAACTCAAAAGCCAACTAGATCAAGTGTTATTTTAATCATTCCACATAGAGATGCGACTATTTAATAGTAAACTAGGGTTAGGGTTAGGATATCCACAAAATCGAAATGTTAAAACTTGGTTAAAATGAGATTTTGTTTATCAGTGGTCTTACCTGGGGTAAAAACTATACGATAGAATCCCTCTAAAATCCAATAAATCCGGAAGCTATAATCCACTGAAATAAGTAATTTTGAAACATGCTTAGAAGCGTGTTTCAGAAATTATTTAGTTTAATATCTTCTTATATAGAAATTCCATTCTTTAGTCATGACATCTAGTAAGTCCAAGCGATGAATATATACTCTTGTATACAAAGTTTGAATTTTATGTCCATTCCAAGAGGTAGTATCCTTTTATGTGATTCTCGTTTTGTAATAATTGGGTTCATTGTTTGTCTATATATGCACTTGATCTATGCGTAACTTTGTTTCTCTTTCAGCCTAACAACTCTTCTACATAATTCTTGTTTTATTATTCATTATATCAGCAAATAAAACAATGACATCTTAATATTCCTCTCTGATTTATTCATGAAATAAATCAGAATTGGGATGAACTCAATACATTTGACTCGGGAATTATTACAAGATCAAAGAACTAAAATACGAAAATATAGAGTTAAAACAAATACTAGAATCTGTCTATAGGGTAACTTTACTTTGATAGAGTTCAATTTCAGTTATCTGTGATATTTTTCAGAATTACAATGTGGAGACCAGTGGGTAAGGGAGGTATGGTGCAATCTGTGACGTCGCCAATTTTCAAATAGTATCATCAGTGTAAGCATCAGTGACGTGGTTCGAGTTGAGGCGTAAAACGTACAAAAAATATCCTATGAGGTTATTGGCGTTCACGTGGCGTTGTCAGCACGACGTCGAAGCGATTTAACAAAGTGTTCATCGCGCCGTAAAATGCCTTTATTATGTCCCAATTCATGACTCTTCGTGTTACTATGACCTGGAAGTAATTTAAGTTGAATTTATAGAGAAGTTCTCAGAACGCTAAACCGTTTACACTGTTAATTTTTCATCCGTTCCGTACTCGGAACTGATAATTTTTGTAATGTAAACGGGGTTTATTAAAACGAAAGACCCTATTCCGATCTATTCTTTTTAGGTTTTATTCTGTACTATTTTAATCAGTTCGTCGGTCCCATAAATAATGCAAATGGGTAAAAAAAACTTTTTAATTAATTTTCATGTAGCATGACATTATGGATGTTTGACAGTAATATCGATAAATATATTAAAGTCAATACAAATCACCAGGTTGATATATGCCATTTATTTGATATAAATAAAATATAATATATTGGTCAGTGTGTTAAATATTCCCTGAAGAGTCTTTTTGTTCCTAATCGCTAAACGATATTTATCTGTTTAGGTCAATAGGATATTGGATCTATCTCTAAAGTGGGATATATTACACGAACCCACCTGCTTTACTCTTGGTTCGTTTCAGCAGGTGCAATGGCATGCCACAATGAGGTTAACTTTAAGTACAATGTTCATCAAGAATTGAATGTGGAATTGATAAAAATTGCTCCCATGTTGTTATTGCTACTTACCAGGACGCACTTTTGCAATCAGCCTGCAGCATTAAGTTTTTAATAATTACATATAAAAAATTCTGTCAAATAAGGTTTCGAACCTCAGAAAATCAATAAAGAAGAGAATATGCCAAATTGCGTGCGGTTCCATGCCTGTCAAGATATTTTTTTCATCTTTCGACGAACATCTATACTCCTGTACGGATTTATATTTGGGCAGTACTGACTCACTTCATTCTGCAGACATGAGACTTCTAGGTTCCAAACGCCCTTGAAACTTGAACTTCTTATACATAAAAATATTAATGAAATTCATTCGTTTATTAAATCATGGTGATTAAAATTGACCAAGTGGCTAGACTACCTAAGTCAAAAAAAGGGATCATTTATCATATAATTCCATTATGAGTTACCATGGGAACGATCTTACAGACATACGCGACAAATATAAATAAACCCTTTTATCAAATATGACCAAAGCCACTATCAGATTTGTCCGTTCCTCGTGGTAGTTCAAAATATTTCCTTCAAATACTTATTTAACAAAACAACGAAATTATTTCAAGTGTAAAAAATACATTCAAGGTCGTATCAAGAGCCCATTTTCCGTTGATCGACTTTTAAAAATTAGTATTGATAACATAGACAGACTCCGTGCCGTTCTTAATCAATCTGGTGAGTAATATGCGACTTGACAGTCCCGAGTGAGTTGTAGATGAAATGATATAAAAAGAAATGAAATTGATAGAAAGGTTCATTAGCTGGAGAGATGATCTACGATCCCACTAAATAGACTAATAAGAAATTAAAAATAACGTCAATTACCCAGCTTGAAGTATATGAGCTAATATCATCTTTCTATAGATTTCCAAGCTATTTGTCAGTACTTATCCTTGACAGATGAACAAAATAGAAAAAACCAATAGCTATAGTTCATCTTGCATAATAATTTCTCTATAGGGGGTGGTAAAAATATATCATTAACTTCTTTATTTCACAATACAGGTTAATAGCCTGTGGACATTGTATAGCTTCTAACAAATAAAAAATTCTGGAAAATAAGGTTTCGAACCTCAGAAAAACATTGTGTTATATAATACGCCTTTGTCTGCCATTGCTTAAGCTCAGAATGAGACAAATATATTGAACTCTTTTTACAATATTCATCGTCGATAATGACTTATATACCATAGTAATATTAATAATGAAAACTATTACCAAGTCAATAGGACTATATTATCAACTCAGGAACTACAATATATATTATAAAAGCTTATCAGCTCATTTATCATATGTTCTATACATTAATTGAAGATTTAATTAATGGAATGTTCATTAGTGATGACCTGTTTTCTCTTGTCTTCTACACGTATATATATATATATATATATATATGTCACTTTACAAGTCGCATTAAATGGAGATTGAATGAAAAGAGTAAATGCTCGAGACCTGAGGTTAAATTAAATATTGATGATAATCGTGATGTTGGAATCTACATCTAGGTTAACCTCAGGATTGGACTCTAAAAACCTGTTTATAACAGAAACACGTTATACATTCGCCAACAGTTAGAAATGTAAACGGCTAATGGTGGTATCTTGGCAAGCTTCCCGTCAATACGCTATACATTGCTTTGTCCATCTTCCTTAGTCCAATTAAAAGCTCATTTCATATTTTCCATTGTATATCAATATGTTTTCTCAAACTATCTCATAAAAATATCTACTTTCATTCATCAGATATCATCACGGCTGTTTCAAATACTTTTAAAGAATTTGTATTATCCTGTGTTTCCTCTTGCAAAATATGATCTTCAAAACTCAATTATAAATGTCTTGTTTTATTCACATTACATTACATAAATGGACAGATCTTAAGGTAGAGTTGGGCGATATGATATTTTTTGTGCATCGCGATACAAGAATTTCCGAAAATGAACTCGTTCACCAAATGGCTATAGGCTTACTGAACAAGTTAGCTGCGATATAAATGTAACTATAGCGCCATAGAAAGTAATTATTGTCTTATGGCAAAGCTTTAAGGAGCCATGTTACATATTTTATAAATGGTTTCTTAACGGTCATTTTGGCCAATTTTATAAAATATAATCCCGAAAGTGTTTTGAAAACTGATCAGCATAAAATTAGCCACTAAATATAAATGAGTTTGATCAACGTTTAAACTAGCTCAATGCTAATATATCATGATATCGTCCTTGTTACATCCGATATCGCGAAATATCGTCACGATAATATCGCAAGGTTATACCGGTATAGGAAAAATGTCATATCCTATAGTCTGTATTTTTTTCTTATACCGTTTTTTTTATATAATATCGTAACAGCGCCCAACATGAAATGAATGTAAGGATATCATAGATTGATGCCATACATAGTTTAAGGCAGAAACTTCTGACTGTCAGCTATCCATTTATCACGAGACCATTAAAACAGGAAGTAGCATTAACATATTTTGTTATAAATCATATATGAAAATACGTTCACATAATGACCCAGAAATTATATTCGAATTGTCGATAACAAATTGAGACACATCATGAAACATTATCAATCATTGGTTTCTTATATTACATTCATAAATAAAATGTAGATCATATTAAATGGAAATATTTCCACTCTCACTGTATTTGTCACAGTGAACCCTTTGACAAGAAATGCATTCAAATTCGCGTAAACTGCAGTGGGTCACGTGGTCACATTCCTGAGCAATGGCTGCTGTTGAGACCTTATTTTTGTAATGGCAATCTTTTTGAAATATAATTTATCAATCGGAAACTTCGTGAAAAGAATACATTAGACAGTGGAAATATAAATGACCAAAATTAATGCGGATTGATATATCTGTATATTATTCTACTCGGTTATTTACCCGAAACAGCTAAGAATGACATTTGATCTGAAAGACATAATTGTAACGACAAGGGAATTCTAGTTTCTTCCGGGAAACTGTTCTAGTTTCCGTCAGTCTCTATATTTATTTCTTTCAAACTTGTTTATGTGGTAGAAAAGTGCTGTATGTTATCACCACATACCCTAGTTCCAATTATTCCGTCCTTGACTATATACTCTACGGGCATCGAGACGACTGTTTCAACATCTCTATCGCCATATAGACCAAAAGCTTTTAAGGGTATAATATCTATTATGGTTTATCAGATATCAGAATTGTATTAATGCATATCAATTATGCCATACTCCTGTTTCCCTTTTAACGATAAATATTTTATTGTTGCAAAAATATTTGGAATATTGTTTATTTGTCTCCTTGTTTTTAAACATGATATTGGTATAAAGTGGCCAGTATTAGATTTAATCGGAGTGACATTAAAAAGTCATAAATAAATAATGTACATGGCAGTGAGAAAGAAACTATACAATCTTCTAATAACCTCCAAGATAACAAAGCAATCCGCTGTAAAATAAACTTGATAGCCGCTTTGTGAAAGTCTGCGATCCTGCATGAATAATCGAGTACAGAAAACCTCGATGGTTTTCGGTGATCAAAAGATCAAAATGTTAAAGTAACCTATACAGTTATACAATGTAACCTAAAATCGATGAATACGTCGCAGGGTGTCCGAAGAATTTTCGAGAAACATAAGTTCAACCGCCAATGTCGCTGAACCATAACATAATCTCCAGTAAAATACATTCCTGTTTCTTTATTGTGGTATACCGGTTTGAAATATATATTAAGACATGTATCCAAATGACGTATTCATAAAGTTGCAAAGTTAATAGCAATTTTACAGAAGCTTAAAAATTTTGGACAAGTTTCGACCGAGAATAATTAAGACCAAAGTCACTTGTGTCGTAGTAAGATCCAATTTCCGCATTGGTACAAAAGCTATGTAATGAAATTAAATATTATTGCGATCTATTGGGAATAGTGACAAAGGAGGAATGAGCAGTACATACTAATAGTAATTTATTAACTTTCCGGAGTCTCCATAGCTAAATAGTTGTTGCACTGGATTTACACCTGAAGCACTCGTTATACATCCCACAGTATCGGTCCGCCCCATTAAAAGTATAGTCATTGCAACTGTATTGTTCAGTAGACCTGTTCAAATGTGAAACAGCTGTTGAAATATTTTGCAGAAGGATAGAATAATAATCCATTATTATTGACATAGATATATAATATATTATTTCGCCTCTTTGTCAATTTAATTCACATTACAGTAAGAAGATAATTTCAACATATTAAGAGTTAAAATTAACCTAGATAAATGGCATTGATAATGTCTAGCTCAGCATACAATATCATACAATTATCTATTCGATATGAAAAACGTTGGTTTTCACGACGGTATATTCTACCATAACCCAAGATTTTGATTTATTTTCCAAATAACCTTGCATAAATATTTGTGTTTTGTTTTTGTCGATTTGCCAGTTACTCCTGACTTTGATTCTTGATTTACGAATAAGGATAAGACTCATCTATTGGTTTAGTTTCACTATTCGATCATGACTGGGCTATCAAAAACAATGTTTTCTTGCCCTTTAATTTTTTTTTTATCTAGTAAAATGTCCAAGAGATCAATGTTGATAAGGCGTGTCCATTTATATATACTAGTATATCTTTCAAATTAAAACAGTCTTAACACCAGTATCAGATATGTTTGAAATCTATATCTTATGTATCGAGAAGAACCTTGAAAAAATGCCCTGCTTTAATCCAAATAGGTGACAAAATAGCATTATGTACTCTTTTGTCATTATTTACAATAAAACAGACGAGTTAAGTGAGTTTAAAGAAATTAAATGTAAAACTTTACTACTTACAATTTGTTTTCATCTTGATATTATAGAAGTTATATCCGCATCCAGTTCAAGATGTTAAATGAATCGAGATGAACACGACAGTATTGTCTCACTGTCACAGCCGCATCACTAGAAACTCAATAAACCACCATTAGGACTTTTACTCGTGAAACCCAATGTCGATTTTTCCTGTATATTTCATAAATCGTAAAAATTTCGTGAAAAGTGTATCTTTTGTCATTAATTATTGATCGTTTTGAATGTAACATATATTGTTATTATCATAAGATGTTCATCAATAAACATATTGAAGAAACTGAAGATGTTTAATAATACAAGTTTTAGTACAAACTGTGTAAGGCACACTCAGTCATAAACCAAACTAGACCAAACTAGTTGATAATGCCCTCTTTGAAATGTTGTTGTACTGGATCCAATGAGATACCGTAGTGGATACAGTGATAACTGTTTGCAGTCCTATAATCGTTATGTACAATTACGGGAAATGTTACACAAGAATTTTTGAGTCGTTCAAATTCATATCACGTTTTGCAATTAGACAATAAATACTGACCAAAGAAAACTGCAAACATAGTTCTCTTGAAGCACTCACATTAGAATTTTAAATAACGGAACACAATTTTATAGTATACTACTCCTTAGTTTTATTACACACGACGTTTCAACAATCTACATTGTCATCTTCGCTATCTTGAATAAGTCTCAGTCAAGTAAGAAACTTTATAGAATATTTATTAGATAGGTCTTTAACAAAAATATCAACAAACAGTGGTTTATTCCTATATTGAGGTTAATGACTGTTATCGTGTCAAATATGTTGCCTGCTAGATTTTAGGAATGTTCACTGAATTACAGACCATTCAGTTTTAGACATACACACGATCGTGTAATTAATGCAAATAAAGGTAGCCTACGTCCATGTAACCAAATAATAATACAATAAACCAAAAATAGTATAAAAAAAGTCAATCGTGATCTGCAACTTACTGATTCCAACATCATCAAAAGAAATCCATAATGCAATTAACACTTGCCCATAGAGAAATAATGAATACCGTCAGCCAGTTTGGTGAAACACCTCATATAACAAGCCTTCATATTAGTTTTCGTCATTACATTCATCGAGTCAAATAATTTCTTATACCAATTCATCATCATCATCAATTCCCAAAACATGATAATTGTTTTGAACTTTT
Source organism: Lottia gigantea (assembly GCF_000327385.1). Classification (NCBI taxonomy): domain Eukaryota; kingdom Metazoa; phylum Mollusca; class Gastropoda; family Lottiidae; genus Lottia; species Lottia gigantea. The sequence continues at coordinate 3,213,793 of NW_008707225.1, read as the reverse complement.
GATTTGGTTAAAAACATTATAAACATTTTCAAAAGAATGCCTGTAACATTAATATCACGTTGATTTCCCCTGTGTGTACTTATGTAAGGACGACCTAGGTCAAAAATATTAATTCTACTATAATTTTTAATTGGAAGGAACAACTCTCCTTAATTTCAGAATGTTAAACGTCATTTACATGGTCTTTCTTTTGTTTCTGAAAGTCATCCAATATTTGTAGATTGGTGTTCTCTTGCTCAAAACACCCCAAATTACACTTTATTTCATTTCAACGTCGTACAATCTTAGACCGAAGTTAGTACGATGACACCAGAACGGGACACAGGACGCCATGACGAGAAATGAAATGAAATAAGAGGAGTTTTATGTCCTAACTTTTCTGCACCTGATTAAGTTTATGCAGAAGGCACGTCATAATGAGAGTACGGTGCTTTCGAATTTGGTCACGAAGGCTTCGCGAGACCGTCCTGCCGATGGTATAAAACTTTCAGCCGACTAACAACCTCGGGGTAAATTCATTGCTAATCAGGGATCATCGGGAGCAGAACCCACTGTATATTTCAAAATTATTTCAAATTCAACAGTCTTAACCGGCATCATCGTACTATGATGTGATGGATCCGCAACGGCATTACGAGGGTTTCAAGACAATCGGACAGTTTCTTGTTTTCTTCGTGAGTTGAAAAATGCCCGATGGCACCGATTATAATACAAAGCAAAGACTCCGCGATTTGACACGATGCCCTCACGATGTCCTTACGAAAGGGAAGAATGGACACGGGAATTCATCACGAAAATGAATCTTCACGACATCCTTCGAATTATTTTGTCATGCCAAAGGTTTTACCACCACTGAAAGCCTGAAAAACTCAACAGATGGTCATACGATGGCTAAGGATGTCCTCACAAATGCTCGATATTGACATCCTTCATCGTGTGAGCTTTTGGTGTCAATTTCGGGACAGTGTGACGTTGCCACTCTTGTATTCTCAGTATCGCATGTTACTGATTCATAAAAATATTATTCCCCCCACCAAGGTTTGCTGCATATATTTATATAGTCTTAAAAGCAGAACAATTTATAATGGAACCCTTTAATTTAAGTATGATGCTGTTGTTTTATTAAATATGATCGAAACGCAAGTATTGTATGTTTGACCATTGCAAATAGGTCGTCGACTATAGTTCCACTGAAATGTGCCTTAGTTGACTTTTGACGGCAAATTTGCGTTTTCCAAATTAAGTGTTCTTTATCTCAACCAAACGATATATTCCATTTGCCTATTCCATCTGACCACGTTTGATCTTCATTAGTGACGGAATCCGTCGAGATGGATTTACACAAAGACTAACCCATGGTTGTCTACAGATCGCACAGCTTGACACTCTGGTAATTTGCTTTAATATTTCTATACCGCTCTACAAGTGATGTATTGAACGCTATTTTAACAGTGAAAACATTTCGTGATTTTAGAATGATATCGACTTCATTAAAAATGGAAATGCAAACCTACGTTACCTAATCGTGCACAACAAAGTCGCTCTGACCTATACTGTACTGATCCATATTGTATCCATAAGAATTAGTCATGTCACTGAAGTGTGTAACTCTTGTATTGAAAGTTTCCGACATGAATAATTTTGTAATAAAAAACCGAAAAATTAATTCTAAATAAATTGTCTACGCTTCATGGACTCCTAATGTAATTCTAAAAAGAATACCATAATTGATGAACAGCATGAAACACAAATAACGTTTAGTACGTAACACAATCGTTTTTAAGGAATGATATAACAACAATAAGTTTAAATATCCTATTAAGTAAATTGTGAGAAATGCTATTGCTAGTATTGAATGGCTTAGTTCAACCGTTGCAATATGGGGCTATGTTTTTTTGCACAATCTGTTTTGTTTGGTGAGTCATGAACATGACTGACGTTATATGAGTTACCCTTTCGCTTTTACAACCCATTGCCATTGATGCTTATTTGATCCATTACAAAGTATCGCAAGCACCAAGTTGATACCACACAAAGATTAAAAAAACATTGTCTTATCATTATGCTCTACAATCATAAGTGTTAAATAGTTATTTCACGTCGCTAACTGGTTAAAACATTTCTCAGGAATTCTATATCAGTAAATATATTTACATCCCTTGACACATCATGTCAAGAAATGTTGTGGAATAAACCCCAGAAGACTACAAAATATTCTCACTTATTCACTGTTCTGCCATAGTTATAAATGAAAAAAGTATCATTTGGACTGCATTTGAAAAGTAGTTAAAATGGCACTTGGGAATAGGAATATTTTAAAGTTTTTATTTCAAAGTATTGGCGTCTATATTACTTAGTTTATATGAAAATTTCGCGCCAATATTCCATCAGTAAAAGGAAAACTCCATTAGATGTCCCAAATTCTTAACAGAAGAAAAACAAAATCTGAATAATTATCAATGTAAATTTAATATTAGGATTACAATTATTTTTGTTTCTATATCGCTATACAATTGTTATATTGAACATTATTTTATCACTATAAATATTTTGTTGTTGAAGATCGAATAGCGTGAAACTGTAAGAAAACATTGTTGTTAGTATTTTGTACCAAGTCCTACAATGGTTTAGTGGTTAGTAAAAGTATCCAACATTAGAGTAAATATGGCATATTAAATGCCGTCTTAATTTGCAATGAAATGATTGTCATACTGTCACTTCTATATGAACCATCTTGACAGCTCTTATCAAGTTTGACAAGTTATGGTTCATTTTTTAATAGCTTTAGAAAATGATCTTTGATATGAAACTGCAGTCCAATATTCTCTACAGCTAATATTGTTAATTGGAATTTTCCATTATAATTAAATCAATCATTGAGAAAATCCATGATGACATGGCCACTGTACATATCACCATCTGAAATTTGTGCTGTGCCTTTCATCGACAAGTTCTTCTTGTTTACCCTTCGATGTCCATACACATTTTTAACAATACATTTTATACTTAAAACGTTTATACTGTACCTGGTTAATTTGGTGTTTTCCTTTTGGAGTGATTTTGTTCATACGAATTTCGATATTCATATTAAAACGGTTTTCAAATCTTAATTTTGTTTGTGTCCTACTCTTTATCAAATTCCTACTGCTCCAGTAAAATGCACACGGGACCGGAATTCAAATCGGAACAAGCATAAATTAATATGTGGTCTAATTATAGAAAAGGAAAAAGCGAAATGAGAAAGCGCTAAATGGGTAGGGGCAAATTGGGAAGGGGGCGTTGTTGGAAAGGGGAAAGGTAGCAAGGGGCGCTATGGGAAGGGGGCGAAACGCAGAACAGGTTAAAAGGGACTAGTTTAGGGCGAATTGGGAAGGGCCGAAATGGGAAAACATCCCATCTGAAAGTAACAATCTCAGCAACATGTTTCCTGACAAAGACCCCACCAGCAAGTAATAACCTCAGCAACTTGTTTCTTGACAAAGATCCCACCAGCAAGTAATAACCTCAGCAACTTGTTTCTTGGCAAAGATCCCACCAGCAAGTAATAACCTCAGCAACTAGTTTCTTGACAAAGACCCCACCAGCAAGTAATAACCTCAGCAACTTGTTTCTTGACAAAGATCCCACCAGCAAGTAACAACCTCAGCAACTAGTTTCTTGGCAAAGACCCCACCAGCAAGTGATAACCTCAGCAACTTGTTTCTTGACAAAGACCCCACCAGCAAGTAATAACCTCAGCAACTTGTTTCTTGGCAAAGATCCCACCAGCAAGTAATAACCTCAGCAACTTGTTTCTTGGCAAAGATCCCACCAGCAAGAAACAACCTCAGCAACTAGTTTCTTGACAAAGACCCCACCAGCAAGTAATAACCTCAGCAACTTGTTTCTTAACAAAGATCCCACCAGCAAGTAATAACCTCAGAAACTTGTTTCTTGACAAAGACCCCACCAGCAAGTAACAACCTCAGCAACTAGTTTCTTGGCAAAGACCCCACCAGCAAGTAATAACCTCAGCAACTCGTTTCTTGACAAAGATCCCACCAGCAAGTAATAAGCTCAGCAACTTGTTTCTTGACAAAGATCCCACCAGCAAGTAATAACCTCAGCAACTTGTTTCTTGGCAAAGACCCCACCAGCAAGTAATAACCTCAGCAACTTGTTTCTTGATAAAGATCCCACCAGCAAGTAATAACCTCAGCAACTAGTTTCTTGGCAAAGACCCCACCAGCAAGTAATAACCTCAGCAACTTGTTTCTTGACAAAGACCCCACCAGCAAGTAACAACCTCAGCAACTTGTTTCTTGACAAAGACCCCACCAGCAAGTAATAACCTCAGCAACTTTTTTCTTGACAAAGATCCCACCAGCAAGTAGTCACCTTGGTAACATTTTTCGCATTGGCTACCTACATGCCATCAAAGTGGGTGCAATATTTTTTTCTATCTTAAAAAGGGTTTCAGAACTGGCATCATGAGGTCAATAGTTTCATTTGAACAACTGATATAAAATCTATTACGTTATTGGTATATGATTTGCTTTAACTTGATCACAAGAAAGTTGACACTTGTGGTCACTCATACAAGCATTTCCTTAAATTTCAGATATCAGAAAAGTAAAGATCGTACCACATTTTTCAAGCTCATCGAAATATCGTGTTATAAAAATGATGTCAGAACTGTCATGAAAAAGTAATTGTCAATAGTGGTTTTTCATATTTTTCTTGAAATTTTATCATTTTAACCTTTAAAAACTTCAGATGGAACATGTATTACGTTTAAATTAAATTTACGCAGGAGTGAGTTTTCTTAAGATAAGAAAATGTTTCCATTTCCATCAAATTTGTCATTCACAACTTCTATCGATTACTATAAGATGAGCATAAGCATTACCTTTTGGGTAATTAATTTGTATTTCCCATACTATACAAGGAATACAACTTAGCTGAAACGTCCACATAGATCTGTGGCATTTTATTTTTCATTTTATTAAATAGGTTTATTTTCTCAAAACTCTTTTGTTTCTCAAGTGATCAATGCTGATAAAGGGAATGCAAGATAGCACGAAAGAGTACAGACCTCTTCATGGTAGATGCGTCCATAAAATAAAAGAGCCTGAATAAAAGAGCCTGTAATGGTCAGTACAGAGATTACGAGCTGTACAAGTCAACATTCCTGTTCTGCAAATTAGTTTAAAATATATTATTGAATAGGCTTTATCAATGCATAAAACATGCACCTCGTCGGACTATACTGAAGTGAGCATTGAAAATCGGTGAAAAAAGGCGTGATTATCACAAAAATAAATACGCCTAAATATGAACATACAAACCAACAATTAATGTCTGAAGAGTGAGCACCAGACGGTAACTGTACAAAAAATGATCGATCATTACGAAAAGCATGTGAACACACGAACCCAACATAACCAAGCCTGTACCAACACAAAAATTGGTAATCATCCTTCACCAATTACAATAAAAAATACGAAAACCATCCATCAGAAATCGTAATTTGTACAGCGGAAATGAGCTAGTACCTGACCAATGTATCATTTATTTAGCCAACTTTGAAATAGGTGAAAATTATCGCAAATCGAAAGGTATCATCGGTACCAACAAACAGAAGGTTGGTCTGAAAGTATGAAAACATTAAAAATAGAACAATCGGTCTGAATGTGCAACTTTTTATACAACATTTTCTTTTGTTTGATATCTTCCTATATTATTGGTTTTTTTTTATGCAATACAAGGTATTTTGAAAGTTTTTATCAGGCTACTATGGAATGTTTAGATCACGTCCTTTAAATAAATGTCGCTTATACGTAATAATTTCAGAATTAAACATTGAAATCAATAATAGACCTAGAAATAACATAGAGTTTTCTCCAGGATGGTTGTAATATTAGCATTTCCGAGAGGCTCTATGGTAATTACAACTGAGACCAATTACTGTCCATCAGATTGCAAACAATCCAACGTCATACAATTCTATTAAACGATCAGTAATTTGTGTGATGGATAAATTGTTGATACGGGAAACTAATGCATGTATCAATAACTATTTTAACTATCATCAAATGAATGAATCCCATCATCTATCGGTTACATAATCACTTGATTATTAGTTGCTTCCTGTGTTTGTTGCTAGTTGGAAATTAAAACTTTACTAAGAAACGGGCATTGTGACATAAACACTTTTTTCCAATTCTCAAACACCGCTAAGGTGTATTCATAACAACTATTGTGACAACGGCTAGAAGCATGCTTGAGATGAAAGCTTTTGATTTTACTACCTGGTTTTCTTCTCAATAATGCATAGGCGGACCAGATAATCGTTTTGATTAAATAAATAAACATGTCCTGCGTGCTACGAGATCTACGTTAAAGAAGGTTGATGCCATTGACTTTGAAAAGTACCCTTATTGCCCACTGCACGATAACTCAGATCAAAAAGTAAAAAGTCTCTTTCATTTCAATGTAACTCAAAGACTTCATCTAGAAATCTTACGTGGAATAAGAAATATTCAATACTATGTTGATTATTCTATTAGTACATAAATTGATCATTTCATCTTTCCCCAAGGCGTTTCCTTTGTATAATTTGCGGAGATTGCCTTGTGTCTCCAATATCACTTCAGAGTGCATATATTGTCAAGTTATCTCTTTAACCAAGGACGAAAACCAAACTAAACAGCCCTCGATCGTTGGAAAAACAGAAGAAAGACGCCAATATCTAATTACTTCATTAACTCGATATGGAGCAAGTAATATTTTATTCCAATTATCATAAATAGTGTTCATACTTCCATGTGATATGCTCTGGAAATAGGTTTAATTTCCAATTTTCAAATGTGTTGACCAAGATCACAGATTAATCTTTTGACTTCTTGGTCATATTTCATTGATTCCGAGATTTAATGTGAGGCCACAACCATTTAATGTACTTGTTACTGCCCATTGATCGGTTATAATCACGCCTTTATTCAGGAGTTCTAAACGGACATGATTAAACTCTTACGTGTACATTTACTTCAGATATAAGGAAAGCATATTTGCGTACTTGCCAAGCCCGGTGATATTCACGAGATGGGATATCCTCACGTCACAATTTTCTAACTCAAAAAGCAAAAAGTAAACCCACCATGCATGTGATTAATTAAATGAACTAATTATCAAATACAGGCAATTAAATAGTAACTAGCTGATGTTTTTACCTTTTAATGGGCAAGAACAAAACAATGATATACATGTTTTTAACCTCCTTTTGTATTATTTTGAGGGAGCAGCAATGGCTCAGTGATGTGGATCGGATAGGCTAACGTGGAAAAAGCGTCTAGTTGTTCGGATGGGACGACAAAGCGAGACCTCGTGTGTCACATGCTGTACACGATATAGACCATACGACAGTTCGAAATCATAGACAGTTGTCTTGGCAAAATGTGCCTTCTTGCACACTGCATGGTTTTAACTTTTTCATTAGCCCAATAAGGTGCATAAAAGTAAGACGTAACGAGCTGTGGAGTCACTGAAAGAATCGTGGCTATAAATGAACCCACATCTGAAATAACCTTGACAGTTTTCATTGAGAACTTACGGACATCAGATCCAACCCAACGCTCATTGTTAATCATACCACTCTTGACGTTACTTTTATAAACCCATTTATCGTCGGTTATTGGACTCATTATAGAGGAAATAGTTATGTTATACACGGTTATTTGTCGATTAGGTGGTTTTTATCAAAGCTTTTCCAAGTATCAGTCTAATGGGGTGAAATGAAATAGAAAACTTAGCTTTTGTTCGTAGTATATTATGCTGAAGAGTTAACAGGAAACCATTCTATATATTGACCTTATATTTAACAGAAATCTTTCTGGTACATGATTTAAATACCGATCACATCAATAATATTTCCTGTGCAAATTCACCCAAATCGATTAGTGTCATATTTCCACACAAAAGGGAAGTAACTTGGTTGGACAAAAGATTGATTTGGTGACAATTAAAGCGAAAGTTGACTATACGGATATATGATTCAAGTTGGCGTACTCTTGAGGATTAGATTGATCACCTTATTCAACTAAATATATCTAGGATCAATTCGACCAAGACTGTCTACGCCTTTGAGAGATAAACATCTTTAATCAAACAAATATATCAATATGAAACTTGCCATACTATGATTTATTCAGTAAATTTCTGAACTCTTTTAGTCTAGATGAACTTTATAGTTTGATGAATATTGTTATTGTAATGAGGACATTTATCAGGCAATCTTAGTTGGCAGTCAATGATTTATCTAACCAATATCATTTGTTCAATTTCAGCCAAACCCAGAAATGTCCTTCAGAGTCATTTGTGTGACTTTAATGATTCAATAATTATGTTAATCTAATATATGTTCATCACGTGCGAACCTCACACAATTTTACACAAATAGATTGTATATAGTTACACCAACTATGCTCTGAACCACTGCAATGCCTTTACAGACCATAATTCCTTCAGAAATACCTCAAACAGGAATTTCTGTTCACTAGTTTAGATAGATACCCGAAAATTGTTCGTCTTGTTGATAAGGTCTAATATAGAAAATACGGTGAACGGATAATTGTTGAAATTAAGTATAATTGCGACAGTAAGTTGTGAACAGTTAGAAAGCTTAAGATTTCCAAAACCGGACCATATTTATTTATCAATTATCAGTGACAATACAGTCATGTGTATTTGTCTGCAGGAATGTTCAGTTTACTGATTTGTATAATTCGGTAATGTAACCTTACTGGTACACAATTGATTCCATGTAAATTCCCATAACCAGATAAAATCAAATTAGAACAAACATTGCGTCGGTATCGGTAAACAATTAAATTCTACTTAAGTAGCTGGAGGCATCGGGTAAACATATTTTTAAACCTTTCACATTATATAATTGCCTACAAATTTCTCAGAAAATTATACAAAACTATTAAAACTGTACTCTTGTTTTTAATTAATATGAAAATCAACCTAGTTTACTTATATCAATAGCGTTCAATATATATACATGTATTAACCTTTCCTATAAATATTCCAATGGGTCTTAATAACAGTACAGTCTGATAATTCCATGTACGATGTTCACTAATACTCCAATCTAAACCCATTTAAAACTAGAGTAATTCCATATTGTTAAAGCTAATCATGTACATGTCCCTAGTGGTTTACCGTCAGTCTTCAAAAGGTTGTTATCCAGCTTCTTAGATCATCGACCATCCCAGAAATTTATATGGGTGACATTATCAAAAGATTTGGCATTATCAATAACTTAACTTTCGTGATACGTCATAATAACTATTACCGCATTAACAGTTTTTATCAATAATATGGGTAAAGAAATTTATGTTATATCACATTCCATTTACCTCTGATAAAACGTGTATTAATTGCCTTACTGCATGTAACCTTTATAATGGAACCAGAGTGGGCGATTGAATTCTTCTCATTTGTTCTTATTGGCCGTTTCATTAGGTTCCATTTCGTTGAGAGGTTAATAACAACATAAACATCAGGTGCCTCTCTAGGAAACATCAGGTGAGTGGGCCGAGCAGGCCCCATAAAATTTTAAAGTGGTTCACAAACCATTCTTTTACTATGAAACATGATGTGGGGAAGGATGGGGGAGGTGAGGTGTATTTCTGGTTCAAACATAAAATGTTATAATTTTAGCATCAGTAATTAGAAAGTGTTGCTCTCTTCAGATGCTTAAGATATATCATAGTTAAAAGCTGCTTTTCAAACACAGATACAAGTGTTTTTGGTGGAAACTAATGATAATATTAGAACTATCAATTTCTTTCCATTATGCCTGTGTATTAATGAGCTTCGTGAACAACTCTAAACGGATTTAGCTACTAAGAAGCGTAATCTATCCATCAAATGCTTATAGGTTAAAGGGACAATGTCACCATTAGAGAGGATTAATAATGGGTCAGCATACTTGCCTGATAAAAGACAGACCATATTATTAAACGCTGAAACAGGACATAGAACTGAGTCTGGAATTGGAAGGGGTATCGTTAAGACTCGTTCACCAAACTGTATAGTTTTAGATCATTTAAATTTTACCAATAATCCAGTTTTGTGACGAATGACGTCCCTAATACACAATAGCCTGCTTCAATCAAATACAGTTTCAGGAACCAAATTAGATTTGGGGCACATAAGAAAAAAGGCGAAAAGAAACAAACACCAATAAGTGACCTCATTAATGTCTGCCATATTATGCAATATATGATAAAATTCAACTAATAATTCCGGAGTAATAGGACTGGCTCTCTTCTGACAATGAGGATTCAATTCCACGTAACATTAATTTGAGTTCTAAAGAAATCGTATTCTAACAGTTTATGCAACAATTTAACACCATATAGGTAATTCTTAACAAAACTGCGACTTAAAAATTGAACATACATGATTATGGTTTCAAGAGAGGCTGGTAAGGTGATTAATTCAAAAAAGGTACAGAACAAAAAGAATGTTTTCAACTGACATCTTAAATTTCGGTTGGTACCAATGGAAAAGGCAGCTCTTGAAGATTTTTTAGCATCAGCCCTCAAAGACTTGTGCAATTTACCTTCAAATCAAAGTTGATTTAATTAACATTATCAATCATGAAATTCATAAAAATAATCTAAGGGTAAAGTACATTCGACAGGATCAAGCCCTAGTGTTTCGTCAAAGAATTTTTCTGTCGCTTTTAGGAACCGTATTCAAAGGGGATAAGCAAAATTCATTAAACGAGGGACTAGTGAAATGACCCACAATAGCATCATAGCTCAACTCTTCCTCAACATACAAATCAACTGAAAATGGAAAGTCTGCAGCTCCCTTGTGGTTCCGAGGTTTCCGAATTTGTGGTACTTTGCCTGAAAAGTATTAAGGAAATCCAAATTGTACAAGGTCGCTTATTATTGAATCCTTATAATCTACCAATGTGTGTCATAGAAAGTCTACGTTTACTTTGGAGTAAACTGGAATTTTACACCACATAAAGTTTGGTAAACTAGAATTTCGAATTGATTCATTTGCTTTTACAAGTCAACATATTCAACAAAGTTACTTTTAACGGTTATACCCGGAGGGGTAACACAACCCAAATTATCGGTCGAGGTATAAGGTTGCAGTCATATGTTATCAAAACTTGTATGGACATACATCGGAGCATTCTGGGTCCTCTAGCTTTATTCCACCCTTTTTCCAACAGGCAGCACATATGTGGAGCACACTTCGAGGCTGACCGCGTATGGTATAGGTATGACCAGACATTTGCAAGCATTTATTACGCTGGAATAAGGTACAAAACCATCTTTGGTTGTATTGGGAGAATCAAATTTTGGTTTGAATGTAGGTTTCTGAGTAGTTTTCCTTATGTAAGGTACTAAAATGGTGTCGAAATCTCTGTTATCATCAAACCAATCAGCGATTTCCAACTCTACTTTTCTGACAAAGGCATCATAAAACTCTAATAGTCCTTTCCACTCGTAAACATCAGTCAGTTATACAATTTTCTTAAGCAAAGCTAACCTCCCATCTCTCTCAACGCTCAAAGTTTCTGAATTCGACAGAATTTTTAATTCCCCTGCTACAAAAAGATTTAGTGGCAAATCAGCAAAATTATAATTCTTGCTTGCATGTTGGAAATGGAGGGAAGCGTGAGGCCAACGTCGTGGGCAAACGACCATGTCGCTGGATCTCGCGTTAATACCAGATTTTGTTGATATTCGTGGTCTGGTTTTTGACCTGTCCTTTTCAAAACTCATGCTAACATCGGAGTCGCTGTCGGAGTCAACTAATCCAATAGAAGTCATTCTATTGTCAACTTCGGCACCTAATTGTGACATCTTCCTCAGATCTGTCAATTTCAGTCCAGATTTTACGTTCGAAATAGTAGGCATACCTTTTGTGGACGCTAAAATTTTCATCTCTTCTAACCTCTTTCGACATTCCATCAGCTCTTTCTTCAAGTTTGATTTTCTCATTTGCTTTTGTAAATGCTCAACATCTATTTGGTTTCTTTCGATTTCTGCAGCCATATCTTCCTCCGTAATTTCGTCATCGTCGTCCACGAAATTTTCAGTATCTTCAATTGATATTTCAAGCTCTAGAGGCACAATCAAACTATCATCAGAGCATTCACTAACCTCAACAACTTCAGAGGTTTCCCTCTTATTTTGACGTCCTTTAGGCGGCATGATGATAAATTTACTCCGACATTCAGAAAATGACTTTACTCGCTAAAATTAAAATGCAAAGTGAAGATATTAAGTGAAGTGTTAAGAAAGAGGTGAACTAATCTGAACATAATGGTTAGTATGGTCAGCTATTGAGTAGGAGTGAAATCTAATTAAATCAGCTTAACATAATAGGTCAGATCAATACTACTAATCAACAAAATAATAATCAGTTTACTGTAGGACAGACAATTAAATATTTTATACATAAAATACTTAAATTATTTGAAAAGATGGTGAAAAGCATAATTTAAAATCACTGGGATAAATTCGAGTTATACCTCTCTTTATAGAGTTACCTCTCTTTAAAGAATTAATTATGTTGTGCAGAATATCTGTTTTCAAACGTATAATCTAGCAATATTTATTCATAGTTATGAAACGTTCCCGAATGTGCATACTTTGCTTAATTTTATTTTGTATTTGCGAATATTGGATCTCATCAACAATACTGGTGAAAAAAGTAGACTTACGTCTTTTCTCTAATGATCGCCGGTAGTAATTACACACATAAACCAAGAAGAAACTCGATCCCATTACAGACAGTAACTAAAACAATGTGTTACAACCCTTAAAGAAAGTTATAATTTCAATAACCACTACTTTCTTCCGAATACATGTTATCTATGAAACTAATAGTAAACTATTGAACATACGTACATTATGATTGCAAAATTTAAAAGATTTACTTTTAATTGATATTCTTTTACGTACAGGGTAAAGGTATAGGTCATTATTATATGTATCCAAATCGATATTTTCTCTGTAGTAGTAATAAACCTAAAGTCATATTCGCTGTCATGAGCCTAACTACTCATTTCGAAATACATGTACCCCAATATGATATTCCTTCCATTCACTTTCCAGAAATATTTTTACAAGCAAACGAATTACTTAAATGGAATTGTCGTGACATGGGCATAGGAATGAATTGAGCAAAACAACAACGTTAATTGTCCCGATGGTAATGAGAATTATCCCGGTGGTACGGATCACTGAGACGATCAAGTAGGTTCATATCGTTGTAAGCAGACGTCAAATCGGATAACGTAACAGAAAAGGTTTGTTGTTAAAGGCCGCAATCTTTTACAGTTACATTGCTTTCATGGCTGCTGTTATTTGGCATGAGATACGGAAATGCAGATATCAATATTTAGTTTCAATTTTTATACAGCTCACTACTTGCTACTATAATCTGACAAGATTCCTTTCTCTAAATCGTCTTCTGTGGATTCTGGACCCGATAGCATCAAACATTGTCAAAAGGTAAGCAAACCAATCCAAAACAATGAAAAGATAATGTTCTAGAAATATCCCAGAATAGCATTTGATAGGTTAAATAGTAAATGATCCAGACGGGAAACAGTTTCGCCAGATCGTGGAATGCGTTGGGATCATCAGCAGATAAAGTAGGTAATGCATCCAGATTTGTATTTTAATCAGATTGAAAAACTATTACTTGGCAGAAGGCAATATTCAACCTTATGTCAATTGATGATTATTCCATTGGAGCATAAATTGATCATTTCGTCTTTCCCAAGGCCTTTTCATGGAATAATTGGCGGAGATTATCTTATCTCTTTAACATTACTTCAATTTCCGTTCGACAGTTAACTCATACTGATACTATATAATCTAAACAGAACATTAATCTTGTCTAGCCAAACATTCGACCATTTCTGGAAATTTTGTCTTGGTCTTCATTAGTCGCGTAAGGCGCAGAGCAGTTGGACGCTCGTCTCCAATTCAATCAAATTGGGGAAGACTTTTGGCCTTTCTTCTTTTCAACTAAATATAATGATACATAATTCAAGAAGTGATGATCAGGGAAGTTACACTACATTTCATCATCACTCTTTACTTCCGTGTAGCAAGCAAGACAATTTTAAATTGTTAACTTGACACATATTACCAGAGTTCACATTGCTGATGGTGTTGCCTTTGTTTTACACTGTACTCTGTCTCTGGCGTCTGAGTATAACGACAATCTGAACAATCAAAAAACTTTATAAATTCTCGAAATATGTATGTCAGAAAAGTATCTCTGAGTGATATAACATTCTTTGAAGTACGAATTCAGACACAATTAAGTGGAACCGACAGGCAGATAATGCTGTATAATTATTTAAATTTAAAAATCTACCGTACAAATTAGCTGAAAACAACCCGATAGCAATTGATAACTTCACATAATGTGTGTTTTACATGTATGTCTCACAAGAAATGCAACAGAATACACGGTCGGTAGGTTGGTAGATAACAAGTTACCGTTCGCTTCCAGCCGGTGCTGATATCGCAAACTAGATAGTCGTAGTAGAATACAAAAGTTTGGTTGGTGTATATACCACATTCATATGACGTAGCTTGTCAGAGACGGTAACCTTTGTTCATCTTTAGTTTAAATCATGTCATTTCAACAACAGCCTTGAACATTTTAAACTTTGAGTCATACTCTAATATACAATGGTTGTACCTATTAACAGGAATAGAAATCATTCAATTTACGGATTTTACATTGTCCTTGTGCAATATTCAACAATTCCAAGACCTTGCGCGACATGTATGTAGACGATATACGCTCCGCAATCGCTTCAGAACGTTTGTATCATTCATTCCATGGACTGCTTTTTAATCAATTCGCTACACAGGAGGACGTTATAATGTCTAATTAGACTTTCCACAATCATTTGCGTAAATCCATCTGGCTACGAACAATGAACTAACAATCCTCTACATGTTTACGATCGTTTCATTGTTTTGCTGTGGTTAGAAATGGAAAATCAGATTAGACAAGTGAAGATTACTGTATGTGAACATGAAACGAAGGGAGTAATCATCGGTTTCAATTTCTATTAAGAGTATTATGAGTAATGGGAATCAAGAAGGGAATAATATATCTTCTCACGATATACTTACGACACCTTATTAAAGAAATTAAGATGGCTTGATAATGTTCGGTTATTTATGAACCATTTGATCTAATGGACTATATTAAAACAGATCTTAAAGCAACTTAAGACAATGGAATGAAATTTTATGTTATTACTACCCTGGTTTATTGTAACGTACAAAAATAATAATACCAACGAATATAAAGTGGTCCTCACATCATAGCGAATAAGACTAGATTTCAAACGCAAGTCGCATGAGACTGAGTTGTGAATTGCGTTGTGCGGGCATCTTACTACTGAAGAAACTTAATCCTGGTGGTAGAATTCACCAAAATCGGTAACAGCCACTATTTATATTCTAAATTTGTCTCACGTAACCTTCAAACGCAATAAAATATCATGGCACGGAATGAACCACACTCGAGGTTACCAGATTTTGCTTATGAAAAAAATAACTACAATTTAAATCATTAAAATCAATCACTTCTGTCTGGAGAGCTACTAAATAGTTAACCGTATTTTTTTTAAAGCCAATATCTCTTTTTTGTGAATATTTGTGTAGTACAGGACCAGTTTGATTTTCTCTTTTTCAATTACGAGTAGAGTATTCTTTTAGTTATAAAAAGACGAAGAAACTTGACATGCATATTTATATGGGAAAGATCTCGGGATTTTTGATGAAAAGCTTTTGAGTTTTTCTCCTGAAT
This sequence comes from Lottia gigantea, assembly GCF_000327385.1. Lineage (NCBI taxonomy): Eukaryota > Metazoa > Mollusca > Gastropoda > Lottiidae > Lottia > Lottia gigantea. The sequence continues at coordinate 3,197,926 of NW_008707225.1, read as the reverse complement.
ATTAAGCCCAAATACTATAAAAGAGCTTCCGTTTTGGTAACTTGATATTTATAGCAATATCTTAGATGAGTTCATAATGCCGTTGCATAACCTAATATGAAATTTATCAAAATGATTCATTTTACTAACAGATTCAGAAATGAGAGTACACTACAAATTTTAGAAATAAATAATGCCCATTTCAATCATTCTCGTGTCACTCTTGGTTCAAATTGTAACTTCCATTTTGATTTGCTCTGTTGAAATATAATAAAGAGGATTATTTATCCGCTTATCCAATAAGTGACATTGGCAACTGATAGAATGTAATATATAAATAATAATCACCTAGAAATGCGGTTACATCCGATTCCATTACCAGAATTGTTATTAAGACATCTGAAGTTACTGACCGTTTCGGTTTAAATATTGTGTCCAAAACGTACAACGTATTCATTCTTTTAGTTGTCTAAAGGCTTAGTAAGGCTGAACAACTTACGATATAGGTAGAACTTTTACATTCAAAAGTCCATGATTATTTCTAGAAATATGACCCGAATATATTGCCTAGTAGCGAATAGGTAACCAATATAAAGTTTTTAATTTTTGCACCATTGAGCTTTAATCGTTCCCCAACAGGTCGATTGAAACTGTAAACTGTTATTTCTTTACGGAATTCAACATTGGTGACTGTGGTCTGTAATAAACACGCTCGGTTGCACCCCTTTACGGAATATGTGTATTCTATAAATTTGCATGTTTTCGTATCTCATGTGATTTTAATATTGTCTTTCCTAGTTGCTTCGGTATTCCTAACATTCTTATCTTAATACTAATGAGAGGAGCAACTAATGTACTTTATGTGGGATCTTGGGTAGCTGAACACAATCTATGTATGGTTACTTCAAGGCTAATTTTCATTTCACCTAATATATATTTCAGCAAACAGATCGTACTTAATCGAAATTTCGCCAACAAATAATTTGTTCGGTCAGGCTATATAGAGCTTACATGTCTAGTTAGAAATAAAATATTGCGCAGCTGCCTTAGATTAAAATCAACAGTTTATATCCAGTATTGGGTAACAATGAATGCTCACTAAATCTGGTTTTAAGTTTGCCTGGTTTAAATTAAATTTCATACAACCACAAAATAGCTTTCATTCTCATGCTGTAGCCTCACCTTGAGGTAAACAACAAGTTTTGTAAAGAAGATTTGCAACTTTAAGACAAGGCTTTTTGGAAACAACCTTTAAGGCCAAATTTACTTTCCATAGATAATGCTTTTTGATCGAAACTTACCCACGAGTAGCAAATTTAAGGGATTCAACATTTAACCATAAAAAAATATCCATGCCTAGCAGAGTCCTCTGCAACTTGAAGCAACCATGTCTAAGATTAACTTCCTGTAAATGGGTGTTTAATGGTCGTGTTTTCATCAAATGTACTGATAATTTTGTAATTCGAGTAGACTCTATAGTGTCATATGATATAAAAGTAACAATTCCTTAAAAACCTATACCTTTTTAAATGAGCATTACAGACAGGAAAGTACAGTCAGTTTTTAAGTTTTGTTTTAAAGTCCATGCACAGGAAGTCAAACTTACATAAATACTAATACATGAAAATACAAATGAATGATTTTTTCTTACGCTCATTGTAAATTGATCAAAGAATATATTTTTTTCCACATTTCTAATCCATAATATTGAGAATCCCGCTTGATATGTCCACATTTATTCATATTCTAAAGATTTAGCTAACTAAAACAGATGAAATAAATGCAAAATTATGACCAAATTTTGGCAATTCGCAAGAAGAAATAACTATCTTTAATCTTCTTTCTTACAATTATAGCGACAATTAAATAAAACGTCTGAGTGAATTTCAAAGGACCTATTGGTGAAAGTTTTTGTCATATGATTACAGACTGTTCTACTTAAAACACCCATTGTGAATACCAAATCAATCTGTATTAGAGCCATTTGATACTTCTTACATCTACTAGACTGAGTTTAGAATTTTATCCTTATTAATTTATCCTCCCTGGAGTTATCTGATACTACAGAACTATTGTACTTGGGAAATACCAAATCTTGACTTAATCTCGTTTATTAGAATTTTAATTTTATTTTATTTTAAAAACATCTCAGATGAATTCCGATTTTCGTCTGGAATTTAAATGTTATGAAATATGAAGACTGTGTGACCGGGACTAAATACATACACTCGTGGATAAAGTTAGAAAGATATAAGTGTTACATATGAAACTGGAACTACTTATTAAAAACCTAATTCGATACGACAATCTCACGGAAGACAGTATTACATAATTGGCGTCAGCATTGTTTTTTGAGCAGGTGATATAATTGTGATTTCTTATTAAATAACGAAATTACGATAGTAAACTCAAACGGACATGAACTTGCAAAAAGAGTACTGTTCTATAAAAAAAAGTCGTGATTATTTTCCACCTGACTATGTATTGCACTGGAATCTTTTTTCATGGGTTAGACAATAATAGTGAATTACAAATCTACAGAATAAACCACGTATCTTCCACATTGTCATGGTAATCTGTATCATTTTTTCGAGTTCTCGTGGAATATCGGATGCAGAAATCTGAGTTTGCTTTGGCACGGTCGTTTTTATTCTATTGCTTTGACAAAATTTTGATAGTCAATCGTCTATTCACTCATGAAGACAATATTTTATGAGTCATTTTCTCTCGTAGTGATTTGCTTTTTATTTATTTAAAATCTCCCCAATGTGTTGATTCTATGTCTAATGTATGCACTATGTGTTTTGTATAGTTTAATAGTAATACAAGAAACATAAAATAAGATTACATAAAACTTATTCAATTAATAACCTATTCAAATGAAAACGTTTATAATTGGATCAGCACTTCAAGCAATCACTGAGTTTTTCTTGCTCAATTTATGCATTGTCACATAATATCTTCCTCCATTCCGTTCAGGCTTATTATCTCTTGTTCAACCTGACCTTATTTCCAAGTAAAATATTCTCAACATGTTCTTGTCTAACATAGCTGCAGTAATTATTGAAATGAGTTTTCTCCGTAGAATAGTATAAGTCGGAAGCGTCATGAATGACTAAATGAATAACTTTAGAGTACAATATAACTATAAGAGATACCTATTGAGTTGATTTGCCTTAAATAACTAAAAACAATCAGTACATAACAAACCTATACTTCTCGCCCATTGGGCGAGATATTTTTTCTAATTTCAGATCAGAATAAGAACAGAAGAAAACCCAATATTAAGACCCCTAATCCTAATTTCTAAATAAAGTGTCTGCTCCACCCTAGGCCTGTACATTTGGGAGAATCAAACGAATCAGCGTGTTTGCAACTTGACATTAATCTTACTTCTTCAAATGATTATCTACTGATGCGCCTTACTTTTGATTACCTGATAATGTTATATCACTCTTAAATTTGAAATATGGCCCATTATGTTTTAGTGTACAAAAACGCCTTATGACCAGGTCTCTTTGCAGTGAAGTGGATGGATCAGTTGATGAAGATCTCAAACATGACCTATGTACGATTGTTATAGTTGTAATTATGAATATCAGAAATGTAGCTTGTGTAACGTTATAAAATATATTCCCAAACTGCCTTTATACAAAAAACATCAGGACAAATTGAATTTTAATCGAATTATATCAGCGTTATTGCTTAAGTTCCAATAACATTACTGTTTAGGGACAACTATATTAGATGAAATTCGAAACTCTAAATTATGATTATCTCTACGGAGCACGACCTATTAAAACTTCATACAGCTACTATCATTACTCCAATTTTTAAACATTAACATAAAAATGATTAACATTTTCGTATTTTCTTTTTTTTTTGTACGTCTGCAATGCAATCTTGAAGTTTTCTTGGGTAGCTTACTTACCTTTGATGTTTTACCACTGATTTGGCAATTTATAATTCTGACATTCACTAGTGCATTTCAGAGGTTTAAATTCTGTAGGTGCATTAATTGCTTCTATTGGCAACAACAATCATTTCCGACAGATAACTCTGGTTACTGTAAATATATAATGCATAAACCTATATGACGACACTATTGCAAAAGCTTAGTGGAAAAGCAAAAATCACCTACGCCTGACTGGAAATTTGGTGAAAATTTGTGTTATCAGTGTACCCAATACACATAATTAGTTTGTACATATCTTTACCATCCTTGTGCTATATTGTGACTTTCAGCGGAGCGATTGTGCATTTTAGTGACATGTTTTTTTGATATCTTACAAAGGTTATATTTAGTGGTTTGTTAACAATCTTTTACAGTCCCTAACGAGAAATCTATTCTGAACCCACAAGTATCACGTACCAGCTGGACATAACATGACCACCATTTAGCATCACGATACGTTTCAGAGCGCAATCAAAACTCTCTAGTGGACTATTTTTAGCACTTCATTAAATTAGGTATGAAAAGTCCGATTTATAAATAATTCTACCTTTCATGTCTATGTAAATAACATACCACTATACATATTTATGTCTTATTTACGTCTTGGGTTCCATCTTAATAATTAGGGTTAATCCTATTAACGTGTCAGTATATGGTCAATGATCAAATTTTTTATCCATCAGACCATCATTGGCACCATACATGTGTTATCTGAATGATATACAACAAAATCACTCAAACGGACTACAAGACATGTATTTTTAATTTCCTATCAGTTTTACGAACAGACATACATCTAAACAATCTAAAAATATATTCTCTAGTTTTGCAGTAGGCCATGAATTTGTAGGGTTTTCATGCTCTGGATCTAAATATATAATTAAAGAAAGAATAAGGGCTCACTAGCCCCGTTGGCACACCGGAAAGGCTTATTACACTGCGACTGAAAATTGACTCGCCAGATATCGTGCAATTATAGCCAGTGATCGGGTTAGGCGGACTGTTCTGGAACGTGTTGAGAACACCACCCATGTCCTGGTGTGGTATAAAAACGCAATACACGCGTGACAAGGACGCAGCAAAAACGTTAGAACGCAATATGGTCGCATAACTCGCTGTTAGAGGTCGACTGTTTTTAAGTTTGTAACTTCTAACGGATATTTTTCTCACTGTTGACCGTGACCTAGTACGTTTCATGTCGCCGTAGGATTGCAAATCATCGCAGTCCGTTGATACTTGATCCATGCTACAAGTAGAAGTTTAACACCATTGCCATCATTATTGTACGGAACATCACAACAAAATAGTAATCTCATTAAGCGCTGTTCGACACTGTTCATACATTTGATAATAATTCAGCTGCTAAGTTTTTGCATCTGTATAAGTTTTATCTTCAGGACGCGACAATTGCAGAAATCACATGAAAATTAGTTGATTTAGAAATGTCTTGGCTTCAAAATCTAAGAAAAAAAAAACAAATTTTATAATTTTTACGTCAATTTTAATTAACTAATGTTTTTTGACTATCGTCCATTAAACTGAATTCATAGTTATTCATTCGATAGCAACAAATTGGTCGGCTATTAGAAACTGCTATCAACTTGATGTTCAAAGATTCTGATATCTACAAGATCCAATTGACAATGAGCAGATAATGGCAAATGGCAGTAGTTGAAATCTTTCTTGGTGTCCTCGGGTCGAGTGAATTAATCAGATTCTCTGAGATAGCACCAGTGGCTGAAATCTACTTGCTCTTAAAACTCGACCGGAGTCCCTTTGAAAGACATAAACCTGAACTTGTTCGATAATTGTGGAAGTCATGATTTCTTTTTAAAAAGGGAATGAAGCTTCAGTCGTGCAAAAACCTCCAAATGGACTGGGTGTAGCATACCCAAGCTCCACCTACTTTCCTTTAAGATTCTATGTGGCTCTCATGTTATGATACCCATTGATAGTATAACAACAAATTGTTGGTAAAAGACCATGGTTTTCCTCGAACGCACAAATTATTTCCTAAAGACATCAAAAAAATATATAATTTATGTTACAATTGATATTATTTAATTTAAGAAATTTTATTTTTATTTTGTAATATTTTCATATTGTTTTCAGATGAAACAAGATTTAGAAGTTGTCTGTGTTTTTCCACCAACACCGGCAAATAATACAGACAGCAATCTGTGGTTTTTACACTCACAGCTGAGGCAGACTCGGCTTCTTTCCACTCTCAAATTTCTTTAGATACGGAAAGTTTTGCCTGTACCAAAATACCCCTAACACTTTCCCCCAAAAAAACTTCTAACCCCTACTCGCCAATGATTTATAGAATCTCCACAAATAAGTTATTCGATGGTTTAAAAAAAACTGTTTAAATATCTCAATGATTGCATAGTTTTCAAATTATCGTACTTTCTCTTTATTAAAATTTTAAACTGTTGAATAGTGTTTTATCTCGGTTAGTGAACATATTATCCTTTCTTTAATCTTTTTCAAGCCAGTATCAGTAAAGAGAGTAGTAAATATGGCGACAACATCAGTCATATTAATTAAATTATTAAGGGATATTACTTATTAACTTCAAATATTTTATATTTCTTCATTAACTTAATGATCAATTTTCAAAGGAATACTATTTAATAATTTCATCAAATGAAAGCTTAATATTAACAATCGAAAACAACTATGTTCAAAGTCACAAAACCCAACACCTACCCAACAAATACTGAGCAAATATGTGTAAACAGATTATTCAAGATCGTGTCGTTTTGAAGTAGAAAAATTGTGTGATTCTATATGGCGAACGCCACTTAGAGTTCCATAACGCCATTTTTTAAAAACAAACACCTTCATATTTGTATAGATAACAAAAAGGGTTTTCCCAATTAGTTATTGTATGTAATATCAGTAATTATAACTTACCTTTCACAGGTAGAATAAAAACATTATTCTGCTTAAAATGTAGTGTTTTGTAAAATAATTATCTCAAACAAACAATACAGTATATTTTAGATTGTGCTTCTTGCTTTAAAAGTATATGTTGGAGATCATTAGCAGACTTTCTGCCACTTAGCGTGTCTTATGTATGATGCTTCTACTGGCTATCGATCGTGTTTATCTTTTATCATTGAAAACAGAAAAATATATTTGATTTCATGTATCATTTATTTATTACTATTAGATAAAGTATCTTATTAGTCCTTCTATATATATTGTTTTAAACTATCTTATTACGGATTGCTGGTTTCTACCGACATCACGGTTTCTTCTCAGACTTGTACTTCAAAAGGTCAGATTTTCATCAGTTGTTTGTATTAGAGGTTTAATTAGTGAGACCTCATATTATACAGGATCGTTTATTGGAAAGAATGTTAATAAAGCATAAGAGACCCTACACACATCTGTTTCATTTGATTGTTACTTAATCTTAATTTTTGATGGATGCATTTAGTTATTGCTATAACTCAAATATAATTTACTGAGATAATCAATGTTCACGACTATGTAAAATTCCATATTATTTTGTTTTTATGGTACAACGTGACAAGTAGTTAGGAGATGTCGAATTGCAGTTAGCAGCTTTCTCTCGTTGAATGGTATGCAAACTTGAAACAGTCGCGTAGACCAAGTAAGTCTGGACTTGTCCATTCCTACCTTGAGTGGTCACGTTTTATCTAATTAAATGGCGAACAGTACCCGGAAAATGATGGGTCAAAGACATGTGAAGCTTTTCCACACATTAACCATTCCGTGAATGTCAGCAGGGATGCCTGAAATGGTCTATAAATATTTCCGTTCTTGTCAACTTTGTCCTTTCTAGACTTTTCTGACACGACATTAGAGACTTTATGGCTACTTTATATTCTGACAATTCTCTATGGCACCATTTAGCAGCATGACAAGTCATTTGTCAATGTGATATTTTTTCAAATGGAAATTAATGTTAGATACAATACAAGAATGCATAATAAATTTTGCTTGAAACATATTCCATAATTATCAAACCTCAAATGAGCACGTGATGCGTATCTTAAATTTATTGGTTGACAGTTCAGCTAAATTACGATAAATGATTGGAATCACTCGCACACTAGCCGACTAGACACGTCTTTTGATCCATCGTGCTAGATATTTCCTGATAAATAACGATTTTGTCGCTGGTGTGTAGCAAAATTGCACCAGTTGTACTCTTGACAATTCGTATCAAATGATTTGGCTTGGAAGATTGCGTACATAACATAACTCTGATATAAGAACGAATTAAATTGATATAAATAGAAGATAAAATAGCAATAAATTATGTTTTATTCTTTAAATATGACTATTGAATAGGTCATGCCAACCTGATATTGTGTAAAGTAAGAATACGTAATACAATAATATAATATAATTTTGATGGAAGTAAAAGTTTTCGTGCATTGAAACAAGTGTACTAATAAGGAAATCAGTAAAGCTTTCCGGTCACTAAGGTCAAAGAAAAAGTTTAAGACAACGCTCGACACATATTCCCAGTTTTATCCTTTAATTTGTGACAAATTCGCTGTTTATTGCCTACAGAGAATAAAGAAAATTAAATTCGTTTTGTCATAACTTTGACAGCCAGACAATTTTATTCTAATTTTCGAGAAGCAAATCCAGATAGACTTCACTGTTCTTAGACTTGCAACGATTTATATAGTGAAAGGAGATTAAAGTAGGTATGAACGGAATTAAAAGAACTAGTCTGTGTGATGTAAAATAATGACTTATTGAGAGACGGAAATAGTCTTTCCAATTATTGTTGAGGTTAAATTAATTTAGGTGATATCAAGTTAAACACTTGTTAGTGTCAGCTTGGTAAAAGAGATGGTAATGTGAATGTTGTCTCAATGGCGTAACGTGTCAATATACGATGTTGGGAAACTAACATCTGTATCAATGTTAGAATTATATCGACTACTGCTGGTAACTTCCGTCCTTCTATCTATGATGTTTCTATATAAAGAATTGCATCGGGTGTTCTTGATTGGCAATCTGTAAACAGAAACAACTTCCTGCAAATTTGGTTGCATTCTAATTATACATGTACATTTATTTGTATATAAAGACGAGATCGACATAAAAGCCATCCATATTGATATACTTTTGTAAGTGTAGTTTGTCCTTACATACGAATCCAAATAATTAACACATTTTACTCCCGCATTAAGTTCTTCCGTAGAGCTGGACACTTGGTTCATTTAAGTGAAACTTCTCAGTGGAGGTATAGGTATTTTCAACTACGTTGGCAATACAAATGAATTTTAGTATTGTAGACTAATGATTCAATGTCACTTCAGGAACAATTTTAAATCGTTAAAAACAAACATATTGAAAAAAGAATTCTCGCCGACTTAAGTTATTTAAGAATGAAAATGGCAGAGTAATCTGAGATCAAAAACAGTAAAGTAATGTTTGGTTTTAAAATTCGACCTTTTGGGAATTGAAAGAAGATAATGATGAAAACAACAAACTTAAAGATTTGTAAATTAAAACATCTTAATGGAATATTTCAATATTGGTGACAGGAACACATTGTGTTAAAAATATATATTTTAATTTAAATGAATCTCTATTTCTTTCTAACTAAACAAATCTTAAAAATTAATTAAAGCAGAATTCTGCAAGACTTGAAAAGTGGTAAAGAAGTGACGACTGTTTATTTCTAAGGGTGCGGTCACACGAGCAGTCTTGGTCGTCGACAAAATTTATAATATGTAACACATTTTATATTTGTCGCCGATTATTTTTATCGTCTGCAAGACAGAAAGTTGTCATTCAATTATATTCATTTACGTGCGTAATCCGCACATGATTATCGACATAGTGGAAAACGACCGACTGGAATTTTTTGTCTCCTCGTGTGCACGCAGCCGGTCGGTGAAACAATACTTTAATCGGCGACCAAGACTGTTCGTGCGCCCACACATTAAGATCCGTCATACAAGCATTATCACATGATGTGGTAAGATGTTTTGGATGTAATAAAGAGCGTTAAATGTCATGTTTCGTCGTCATGTAATTTCGAAACATAATCGGTCATCGACTATTGAATGCTCTGCGGACTGATAAAATTGTTTTGGTACAGATTAATAAAGTTATAACAACACATTTTGTTTGATTATTATATAATCTAAGTTGTTTATATGACAAGTTTAGTGGAGGGTAATATGTGAATGTGATAATATATAAATTAGACTGAAATATAACAGATGTTATTGAAAACTACCTGTTTCTCTGAGTATTTATATCACAATAATCAATAGAAAATCATTAAATGCTTGCTAATAGCCTAGCACGTATTTTGTAACATAAATATTGTTATCTGAAAGGATGTAACTAGAAAGTTCATGACATGGCAGATTTCTGAGAAATAATAACCTAATTGTCAATATTATTACAAACTTTGTGTAAAGAATACAAGATAAAACGCCGATACCCATTTCTATTATTCTCTGACGATATCCGATTCAATAATCCAATATACTAATTGGATGAAATGTTAAAAAATGACGGTTTCTAATAATACTGACAATTTAGATTAGACGTTATCACGCGCGATCATCTTTTCTCTTTCTCCGCAAACATTGGCAAGATTAAACTTTAAAAAGAGCCACTTCTCTAGTTGAAGAATTCAAATAACCTTTATTGGAAACTTATTTGTCTCTCTTAATTAAAAGCCAGATTAAATCTTTCAGAACCGAAGCACGTGGAATATGTTGACATACTTGTCGGCAACATGACATAGCTATTTAATGCCAGCACTTTACAAAGCAGGTTGTTGTAGTCTGATCAGAATCGTGAATTGTTAGCAGAAATGTAGCATTTGACGTGGAACATGTAAAAAAGCAGGTTTGGCAGTGATATGCGTGGTTTAATCGCTATTGAAACCTTCAAATCAAACATCATGAAGCCGTCTGTAAACATTAAGTAAATTTTCAATTTCCTCGTTCTGATCTGTAAGATTTCAGTATTCGTATGCCAATACTATATAGGACTTCAAAAATATTTGTACACAGGTTTATGTTTAAGAAACTTACTTTGCCTTGTTCTTTAATGATAAATTAGTGACTAATGAAAATACCGCCCTGATAACATCCCAATTACACCAAAGAATTTTTGAATCAACTGGATCTGGATCAGATTGTCGCCGATATTCATATTTCGTGATCGTCACACAACATCCCGGAAATGAAACTAAATAAAAGTGGACATCTCAAGAGGGATAGTATCAGTTGTTTCAGAGTGAGCATACTATGCCTCGTGCACAACTTTCACCAATATCTGGATAATCAGTTTCAAAGTAGGGGAAATGATACCGATCGAAATTGAATATTCCAGAAAATAATATTAGTCACAAATCAGCAAAATGGTGATCTACACCCAACTTAAACGAAAACATCCGTCAATAACTTTGACACTGAAGTGATCAACAAGATCCTGGTGACGACCATAAAACATTTTCAAGGTAGAAACAAATCTAGGTTTTATATATCCCTGTGTCAACAATTAAGAGGTCAGCAACGACGCTCTCAGCATAAAATCATCATATGCGGAAGAGGCCCTGGCAGAACGTATGATCAGCTGGGAAACGTAAACGCCATAAGCGGGAGAAGTGGGAATATTGCTGCTCCAAAATGGAAAATTGACAATAGAAAATGAGAAGTTATCTCGTTTATCATAAGAGTCGGGTGTACATCAACCCATGTTTGTCATCATTCAGTAATACGTCTAAATAGGAGGCCGAATATTTCGACACTGTAGTTTCCTTTATTACAAGTTCGCTTGGACAAATCTCACACAAAACATCGTCAATATATCAATATGAAAAGTTGAACTTGAGAGCCAATTTCTTTTTACCTGTGCTAATTAAATTTTGAATAAACTCTGCCTCATACGTATATAAAAGGAGGTCCGAAAGTAAGGGAGGACAGTTTCAAGTACGCACAGTACTTGGCGGGGACCCGCTTCTTGCGCGAAAGAGAGGGATCTTCTCGCGTTTTCGGCCGAGAATGACCGCATGTAGACGTATGCTGACGCAGGGAGTCGCTTGGAGCTGATAGTAAACGATCCAAATTTCCTTATAAGGCCTTTTTCTGCTAAGACTGTTTAAATCATATGCTCTTTTATATGTTTTTTATGATTCTTAAAGTAAAAGTCGGGAATCTGTGAGCACTATTGAGCACTACCTTATATCTTTGGAGATTTGAAGGATAGTCTCAGTCAGATGGTAGGGAACCGAAAAGGAGATAGTCTCTTGTTGGTTAACTTGTATTGTAAGAAAACCAACGTACATTATCATCATCATTTATACCACGTCAGTCGTAAATACAGTAAATTTCTACATTTTAACTTCTTTGTCAATTTTTTTTTTACTTGACCTGAAACTATGTCTGAATAGTAACACAATATTCTGTTAAACTACAATAAAAGAGAATGATCATTTTCCTACTTTTGTGTAAGTAACTTGATGAACTGCAACCAGATCAGTGATTCTGTCCAGTTTTTTACTCTTTGATTTACAAGTCAGTGAAGCTCGTAAGCTGTTAAAATATTATCCGTTTTTTTTTCATCATTATTCTTTTATAAAACGGGAGTATCCTCGTCAAGTTATACGGATGAGGGTTACATCCATACTTTACAGGGATATTGCTTTTACATAGTGGTACATTATGTGATTTGACCTTTTATCTTGTTTTTTATGAAATTGTAGGCGTCGATTCGGTTTTAGCTTTATAATTTGAACTCACTAATTACTATTTTCTTTTATTTTTTTTTTCATAAACCACGTCTATTCCATAAGAATGGAAATTTAATCCAAGTTAAAATATATGGATATCATGCCACTATCAATAAGTCTAGCCATATGTAGATATGAGATTGATGGTTATATAGCAAGATTTGAAGATTAGATTCATAAGTCATTCTTACCAAAGCTTTACAACTTATCCTTTGGGATTACAAGTAATGATTTGTTTTATGAATCTAATTAGAAATCCGTTACACAACGTTTGTCATTATAATGAAATACACGAACTTATCGTCTCCTCAGATCACACAATTACTCAGATAAAGAATTAATTATTGGACATTTGGTCATGTTCCAAATTCGATCTTAAAGAGATTCCGTTCTTGTCTATCACAGGAATGGATTAGCTATTCACTTTTATATTATATTTGCTTTTCTCAATAAGAATTGTGAAGTGACAGAAAGTACGTACAAAATGACTATTTTTTATTTCGATTAAAAAAACTAATTTGTCTGATTATGACAACACGTTTTTCTGATTAAATACTAGTAAATCCTTGACCCTAAAAAGAGTAGGTCGTCATCTTTTGAAATAGATTACAAAATACTGCTATTTCGAAATATGTATTTCTGTGAACGAAGCAATAAGTGTTTCATAGCAACATAATAATAGCACGTGAAAGTCAAAAGGACTGGTCAAGGATCAGCTAGCAGAAAGGATCTTCGTGACTCTCGGTTGTTATCGTATTGAAAAGGGTTGTATCTTTCTTTCTTTCTTGTCTCTGTCTTTTTTAACCAGACTGATAAGGTGTTGATGTATAGCTTGAAGGACAAGAAACACAAACAAAACAATCTGTCAATTTGGTCTAGCAGACCACAATATTATCAAATAGTTTTTATAGGATTCTAAAATACCCATCGATTATGATTTAATAAATTTGTTCTACCTACATTTACATTTATCATGGGTTGCTATTAAGGGGACATGTTCGCATCCTTAGTTCCTTGGTCTAAAAAACTGAATTATTTTAGCTAAGCTAATCAATAGTAGTGTTCACAGTTGAAATTTGCGCATTCAAAGCCATACTTGTTCAGAATTATCTGAGCGTGAAAGATCTACATAGGGTTCATCGTGATTTTAAGTTGTTTAACTTTTATATTTGATATAATGTGATATCATGAACTATCGTCACTATTTGATGGTTTAATCACGACACGACAACTATGTTTTAAAGTCAGATCCAAGATAGCAAGGACTCTTCTCGTGAGTTCTTAACCAAACCAAAGAAGTACCTATAGGTATATTTAAAAAAAAACTTATTTGATGAAAGAAGTGTCAACAGACTTGGTTATTTTTTAATCAACCATTGATTTTCGTACTTTTATTCTGTACTTTTATTCTGGTCAATTATAAATGTCTTAATCTTTGTTTACATAATCTTTCTTCTTATTGAGTTTTAATGTTCTTTTATTTTGACTTTATGATAAAGAATCTTATAGTTATCTCATAAAAAAATCTTATTTCACAATATCGCTAAACTGGCCAACTGGCGGGTTTATGTTTTAACCATAAGATAATCACAGAATCTGAGGTAAATATGAATCTGAGGTACTACTTCTTGCAGAAGATGATAAATATCATAAAGATATCATTAGCTGTTAAGACATATACGCCGTGTTCCTGAAAGGGTATTTGCCTTTTTAAGGAGAGCAGCAAGAAAAACAAGTGCATTTCAAACGTTCATTATTGAATCAGTGGAACAATGAAAAACTATTTAAACGTTAGAAGTATGTCGACATGGTTGGATCGACATTAATTGTATTAATGGGAATTTAGATCGATTACATGTTATCATGACATTTGTTTGGTAAGATGGTTTTAATGTTGTTATCCGTTTATGATGATAGCCCGTTCACACCACAAGAAAAACAGTGTCCAGACTATCAAGTGTTAGATAAACATAAACATTTTATTGGCTATTCCAGATCAGCAAACAAAAACAGGAATAAATATCTGAGTTATGTATATCTCCAGAGTGGCAATTAGTAACTCCAGAAGTAAGAAATTTCTGAAATCCAGAGTATTTCTTATAACAAATTTGTCTGCCCAGTACCTCAGACGTGATATACGGATGATATAGGGGTTAAAAGTCAAATGTTTTATATCCCGACCCATTCCTCGCTATTTTTTTTTCAGTAAGACTGAAAGTGCTGTATCTACACCTAGATTTCAAAAGCTGGTTATTACTGGGTGATTTAAATGTTGTTATTTGTCAGAAAGAGGAAGACGTTAGATTCAGATTACAGGTTTTATTGCGATGATAATTAGTTTAATCTGTAAAATATAAAAAAAGCACTTGTCATCTTAGTGAATTTATCATGTGTCAGCTTCCTTGCTGAGATTTTATAATGAATATTTTATTGTTTTCTTGCTGAAATTTACAATATAAATGTTAACAATAAATTTACGACACGATGCTGTTTAAACTTAATAGGAAGCATAAATTAGCCAAAATGTCACTCTTTTCTCAGTTTTTCCAATATTGAGGTTGCTCTTTTATCAGGACTGGCTTCAATGCACCAAGTATATCACTTTGTATCTAGTAGTTAAAAGAGGTATCAAAGAAGGTTTCACAAACCTAATTCTCTTGATATTGAAACTAGTAAGAAGAATCAACATGGAACGTCATTTGAATGACTACACAATTTTAATTATATGTCCAAACCTTATGTTTTTTCCTAATTTTGACCCTTGAGGTTAATTAATGACAAATATTTATAATAATAATAAAATTAATTTATTAATTGTGTCACGAATCAGATACATAAATATAAAACATATATATAGATATAACAATAAGATTCCCGGCCAAAGTTGACCTATAGTTTTTATCTGTGTTGAACAAAAGTAAAATTATCTGATGAAATAAGGACATCATTTCAATAGTGCATTTGCAGACTCGGCATGATGATAGTATTTAAATTTTAAATAAACTGTGAAGTGATGTAAATATGATATTAATGGCTATCACAGTAATATGGTACATATAATATATACTAGTAGACAGTAAAGTGTTTTAATATATATGGACACTCAATTTTGGTTATTTAAATATAAAGCATATTTAGTGTTTCACATTCATTATCAAACCCACCTTACACATTTTGATATTTTTATGTATTTATTGGATATTTTTAACAATACTATTTGGATGTTTTCTTTATTTTAAACAAGTAAGTAATGATACTGATTTTCTATCCTTTACTATATTATATCCTGGTAAATAATCTCGTTGTTATTCATCCCTGTGTTGTAAATATTTGCTTTTTGTGTCCATGTAAATAAACCTGTTTGATATCAGTTCTCTGTCCGTTAACTTATCAATCTAAGCAAGGGAGATTGTGTTTAATTCGAGATGTTTTGAAGTGTGTAGACCAAATTTAGATTTGTCAGTTTCCTATATAATGTATTTGTCTGAAAAAGAGAATGCCTCATTATTCCCATTACTTCAGGTTTCCACCTGATTCCAGTATGATTTCACTTGAGACTCACTAATTGTTCATTTACAGTCCTATATATATACACAAACTTCCAACTCATTTCATTACTTGGTGTGAAGATAAATAAAAGTTTTTTTTATAAAAATCTAGCCAATGACAATGTGTTATACAGGATGAAATACGACCACACGGACGGAAAAGAATTTTTTTATAGATCTTCTGATGTATCGTATCCAATGGTGAGATAATGTGTGGGCTAAACATGTTAAAATGATATCTAGCTGTTTCATTTGTGTATGACATATTTCTAATATTACTACACTTGCTCTCCATGATCTGGCGACATTCTTCTTTAAATCGTGTTCTGTGGATTTTTGACACAAAAGCATTAAGAGCGTGTCCGTGAGAGCACCAGGCAGGAGGTGCTAAGGCTGTAGTCAGGGATTTGGACCAAATTTTGTATATAGGTAGGGGTAGTACCTAAACACTTAAATATATAATACCAGACTGATCACCCATTTCATAACGGTGAAAATTGAAAGAAAACTGTTTCGATGAGGGAAAATGACTATTTTCAGCCATTTTTCTATGAAAAGTTTGCACAATGACTACGCCCTTCCCTTTGATTAGATGAATTTGAAATTTCTACATGTTTTAGGATATGTTATCCTCTCACTACATGGCAAGTTTGGAATAGATTGCTCAACTGACACCTGAAAACTGACTAGGTACAAAACACAACGTGAAAATTATTATTTTTCATATGTTAGTTTTAACACCTTGTAGCACTCTCTTTGCAGGGGTGAGCAAGAAAGTATTGAGCTGCTTATGATCCTCTACCCCTCTACTATCAACATCAAAAATAAAATTTGTGGGAATGCATAAAAAGAGGACGGTAGACAGAACTGAATATCATGACTAAATATGTAAATATCTGAAATCGGGTGGTACAAAAAAAAAACGATAACTCTTTTCATTTCTGGATTATTCATCGGGTATCAAAGCTCAGACCATAATATTTTGTCCCTCATAATCATAGATATATAAAACATCTTTTCACAAAAAAGTACCCTCATATGTTAAAACACTTTGAATTGGCAGCATTTTTAAAATTCCTTGTCAATACTTTGTGCATAATCCCGATATGAAAAGTGTTATCGTTTTTTTAGTACCACCCGATATAATATCAAGCAGAGATTTTTTCAACTGCATACAATTCATTGACATTAAATCCGTGAATATCACATCGCGATCAATTTATTCATCCAAATCGGATATTATTCTACGTCGTAGGCGACGTCGTTCCAGCACCTGTTCTACAATATTACAGTCGTTATTTTCCACATCCATGGTTGTCGCAGGCTTATTTGATTCTGCATCTAGGTGTCCACATTTTTGCAAGGAGGCCAATCTTGAAAAGTAAGAGGCAATTTGTCTCGAATTCAACCAATCATCCTTGCTGAACTTAGACTGGATACGTTTGGCTACCGTCGCGGCATCTTCTTTTCTACCAGTGTGCACTCCAATCATAAATTGTTCCAAGAGAAAGTCTTTCAATTGTTTCGAATATTATGTTGAACGCTTTGTGGTGATCTTCAGGGCCCAACCCATAGGTAAATCAGGGCAACTACTTACAACGGATTTCGTTGAAGTACTCGCTGAAGCACTGACAGTGTATAGTACTTTCTTCTGTGCCGCAACCTCCGCAACACGACCTTGCCATTTTCGTTTAATTGAGTCAAACTTTGTGTCAAGTACAGGCGTCCTCTCATGTCTTCCGACAGATAAATGTCTTGTGAGTTCATTTTCTGTTCGAAACAGTTTCGAACAGCCCTCTTCTGAACAGGAGAAAAGTGTTTCAGTGGTACGATGCACAGCACCAGTAGATATTTGAGGAGTGGAATATTCCCCCATAGTGAACATTGGCCGCACATTACACTCATTATTCCGTAAGAGTTTATCATAACTGTGTAGTACTCCTTTTCCGATTCCAAACGCTTTCCAAACCCTTACACCATTTTCTTCATAAGTGAAATTGGTCATTGTAGTGATTCCAGTCCATGTGACGCGTTCACTTATTACTGTTTCATCAATGTTCATGACACTAACGCAGCAGCCGCGCACTCCGTTATACGACCTACATGCATCAAACATCTCAGATGCCGTTGTAACATTGTGGCCATCATTAATATATCGTTGGATATGTGCTTTTAATGAGGCGATTTTTCTGTCACAAGTATCCTTTCCAGCCTGAGCTTCAGAAAAATCATAAGCAGTGATAGTAACATTTTGACGTTTTGCAAGCGCAGCCATGGATAAAATTAACGGTGCACAATGGTAGCATCCGGCGTTGTCGCGTCTGACATACAGTTTGTTCACTTGAGGCACTAATTCTTTCATTTTTTCAATACTCGCTTCCAAGACACTTGTACACTATTCCAGTTTTGATTACATTTTTCGATTAAATGAACAAAACAGTATATATCAAAATCTCCATCAGACGATTTCACCACGAAAGCAGTAACATGCCAACTGATCCCCTTTTTTGCGAACCAATCTTGCTGGGATTCTCTGAATCGAGTGGGCAAAAACTTCATAGCCCAGTCCATTGTAATAAAACCTTCATTTTGAACTAACCGGTTCAAAATGTCATTTTTCGCCCGCTCTTGATTGATGGCACGCACGATATGCGCCCTGTAATTTAACACTGCACTTTTGGCATTTTGAAAGTCATAAATCAATTCTTCTTTTTGACCTTCGTATGAAAACTTCAATTGAGCAGCGGAGTAACCGCTCTCAATTTTTTCCAAAACTGAATGAATTTTCTCACAGTTTGAACAGCTCGTAGTGTGTTCATGATCACACTCTTGTTCCGACAGAGCATAGGTAATGCAATGACTGATACATTGCGAGGAGACTGATAAGTTCAATTTCATATCGGTTTTAAAATACAGTTCAGTTGAAGCGAGTGATTTCGTTATCTCATCCAACCATGCTGTGCTCAAACCGAGCTCCGAGAGGGTTTTCGAGATTTGTCTAAGCGTTGAAAAGCCTTCCGTTCCCTCAACTGCAAGAGAAACCTTCTTTGATGCAGCACAGACTTGAAGTATATTATACATAATAGTGCGTCCAAGTGGTTCAAAGTCAATCTCTTGACAGTAGGACTTGTACAGGTCTATAAGTCTAGATGCAATGACTGTACGTACCACATTTGGTATCTCTAATTTTTCTCCGTGACTTAACTTCATATTTTTTGTTCCATATGCCACGTCTTGTGTGTATTCAGGTCTTGAAATGAAATCCAAGAAATGGTCAACTTTTGTATCGTCCAGTCTTTTTCTTATTACAGGATGGCTCTCAACTGGTTGTGCGTGGCCAGCTTCCATGGCATGTTTTCTTGCCTGGTCGATCCTGTACTTTGTCAGACCCGGTATCAAATCCAATAGCGCTGACTTAGTATGGTTCTGAACAGATATTGACAAAATTTGGCGCTTTGTTTGCCAAGAGGAGGCTCGATTGTAGCAGTTTACAAGTTGTTCAAGGAGTCTATCATCCGAATCAATACCCGTCTTTTCTGATTTCATCACAATATCCATTAATTTTTCCTCCTGATTCGGGGCAATCAAATTCAACACAATTGATATAGTATCATGTGTTTTGTTTTTATAATACCGCATTGTTGAAGGAGCAATATCTTCGATAGGTTTTTTCAGCTGACCTCTAATCGGTTCTCTTCCAAAAGTTTTCAAAAATGCATTCAGAATACCAATTTCACTTCTAGCTGTAGCCGGTGTTGGAGCCCAGGACTTGTCACAAGAGAATGCATCTTCAAATGTTGCTATAGTCTCAGAATTCGATGGTGGATCTGAGCTACTACTATCCCCCTGATCTGATTCTGTATCTGTATCTGTGGGAAATGTGCTTCTGCAAACATAGGTGTTGAAGTCGAGGGCAATGGCGAGTTGAGTTCTGTAGGCATTGTCGTTAAACTTGTTGCAGATGGAATGGAAGGAGTTAGTGGCATTGAAGACAGTTGTGAAGATGCAACAGCACTATGCTGACTATAGCATGTTTTGCAGATGCCGGAACCAACTGGGACCAGAACATTCCATCGTTCATAAATTTCTTGTGATAAAGACAGCTTCACTCCCATTCGACTTGGTTTCATTTTTGCTAATCTTTGCTTATGAAGTGGGTGTGCACAACCTCTGGGTTTATTCCAGCATAATCCAAGTCTGTATCTATGTGCAGGGCAAACAGTCATAGATGCAATTGGTAAATCTGTCATAGAAAAATTACCAGTCCGGCACAAAATCAATTCATATTCACATGATATATTTTGTTTTGGGAGGTTTACTCGCCTCAAATGTCCAGAAATGTCCTTGTTACAGGATGTAAGTGGTATGATGGTCGTTTTATTACTGTATGCGGGGTGATTTCCGCATGAAATCATGGAGACAAACCGTGCAATCGAGCAGTTGGTAGTCATTTTGACGTTAATTTCTGTAAAGCGTAAGTCGAGTTCTCTCACCACAACAAAGGCTTTTGAAAGGTGTCACTGAGCAGATTAAATTCTTCTTTCAGAATGGCTATAACCTTTTGAACAGGTAATTTGTATCACAACTATATTAGTTCTCGAAGATTTGAGAAAGTCTTCATTCACATGAGAAAAATATGACTTAAAATTTCAAATTTTTTCTTTTTTTTAAGGGCCTCTTTCTATGCAGTGATCTGCGTTCCTCAATTTTTTTTGGCTGGCACTTTTAAGGCAACCATTGGTCTATTCGAACATCACATGCTAGTTGGTCTCAGCCTTGCAAAGACAGAGCTAGAGCTTATTTAGATTTGTATAGGAAAAGGCGTATGAAAAAGACCTATTTCAGAAAGTTCAGTAACATTACTACTGGACTAGTACTAGCAGCATACTTATGTTCGGGTGAAAGTGGACTAAATGATACATCATTCAAATCAAAAAATCAGACTGAGGGTATCAATTGTTATTCATACACTATGGGCGAAGTTTGGACAAAATGATCAAATATTACGATGATTTTTTCATGATAAAAGTGTATTCGATTTCTTCGCCTGTAAGGGGTCGGGGAATGAATCATTTCAGCATGTGACTCCTAGCACCTATGAGGTCTTATGACATGATTTTGGTAAAAATATTCCAACTTCCCACCTTAGCACTTTTCTTGATTTTTGCCTGGTGCTCTCGCGGACGCGTTCTTAACAGCTATCATAAGTTATAAACTCACTACTCAAAACCCTATCAAAAGAAAAGTCAAGTCAATGTTGAACAAATATCCCTTTATTCATCACATGTAGTAAGGGAATATTTTTTGGGACAGAGCATTGGTAGAATAATAAGTGATCTAGAACATGACACACATACCAATTTCTTGTGGGTCGTGGATGACAAGTTTAGCCGTTTTAACGTTGTAAAAAAGGTAACGAAGCATCAAGATTGGCACTCTGATCAGATTGCAGGTGAAAGTCAGTATAAATTTTTCAGGTTAGTCTGACGATTTTGGCCATAATTAGTGGCGTGTGTCGCGCGCGAAGGAGAGCATGCTTACTTTTTTCGAAACACCTGATGGTACTTCTCGTACGAGGGGTCCAATTCAATATTATCATTGCTCTCGATTTTGTCATGCTTTGGACACTTTTGGTTACTGGAATTTATTTGCTCGTACGGATTTTTATTAATAATATTAAAATCTCATTGAAACCCATTGACATATTGTCCTATCTTCTATCACGCGTAATATATATCTAACTCACTGTCTAATTTATTCTCAAGGGTTGACTGCTTAAAAGTGTTGTTGTGTTCAAAGTCTATGTTTTGCTTCATTTGTAGGGAAATTTTAAGAAATTGCTTTGAAATTGATGGATTTTAATTTAACAGAGTAAATGCAAACAAAATTCGGAATTGAAAAAAATGAGCTCTTGCGCTTTTTTAATAAGCCACATATTGAAAGTAGGAAAACAAGACGGCAGTGATCGAGTAAAAATATTGTTAAATCAATAATGTGTGAAGATTTAGTTCAATTTCCATTAATATGTCTCTATCATTATTGGGATTTTAGATTACATCAAGTCCTTTCTGTTAAGAAGGAAGCATGACAGGCAGATAAAATCCTTCAAATCTTATTCTCATATTAATCAATTTTCTACAAGTGTTTGGAGATACAAATAACTGTCAAAAGTAATTGATAGAAAGAATCTTCTTTGAGAGTAAAAAAATCTTATCTTAATGAAAGGAAAATGTTCTTCGATCGAGAAAGACTTGTGCGATGGAATAAACGATCTATTTCCACTTTACATGGTTTAAAGAATTTATCTTAGAAGAACATAAAAGAGTTAAGATAGTTTACTCGTCTAATGTTTCAAGAATTTCTTACGTTTTAAAACTTCCCTGTGTAAATAATTTAACTCTAATTCGTCATTGAGTTGGTTAATGTAGTTTATTATATCAATTGATATTGAACATTTTGTCATTCCTTGTAGGCTTTTGTTGTCTTAAAACCCAAGTATGAAGAATGAATCGTATTGCCTTCAATTTCTAGTTAGTTTTACAATCCAGATACGAAGAACTGTTGAAGGGATTAGATGGAGTAGGGGAAATTAAGTAAGTTTTTGAAGGTTTGAAATGTGCATTTGAAATATAGATGTTGAATATTTTGGTGAACAGGCACCTGTTTTGAATCACTTTCGTTTTTATACATATTTATTTTACCTGTGGGAGAGTTATCTCTTTCGCAACACCCAACTCGTTATTACTATGTTTTGAAAAAAGTAGCCGAACGGGCTTAAAATTGTGCAAACGTTTTTCAGGTCTGATTACGAACTTCATGGACGAACTCGGACAGGATTGAACGGAATATTGTTTCAGAACTTTGAGCCTGCTCGAAATTAGATAGAGTGACAACGTACTTAAAACGAGATGGATGTACTACGAACGGAAGTGTAGTACTTCGATCATACTAGGACGCGATTGGATCGGACGAAAATTGGTAGTACGTGTGCACACCGACCGGGTTTGTTTGTAGCACGTTCACAGATAGACTCAGTTCGACCGCATTAGTACGCTCTGCCCGGTTTGAGTACGTTCATTGCGTTCTTACGCAGTTTTAACAACGTTTTGTAGTACGATCAAAAAAATGTGTGGTAAATTACGGGCCGTTTTCTCACTGGGTGTATGTCCTAGTTTTCTTCTTTTTTGCTTCTGATCCTGTCCTCCATCTTTCTCCAACATCTGACTTTCTGATTTGAAGGTAGAGTCATCAAAGGGCGGAGGGGGAAACAACCGCCTCATCCTCTTTACTTCAGAAACGGGCTCAGGACGTGATTACGTTATGAACGGCCTAGTAAAAGACGAGGACGTACTCAGAACGACGTTGTCGAGTTACTAACTAGTTACAACTATTTGGACGTATTGAGAACTGTTTGTGAACTGTGATCGTATTACAGACATTTCCTGCTAAATCTAGGCGTTCTAGCCAGTTTACTACCCATTCTACTATTTTTATATGCCCACGTTATAATATTGTCGTATATTGTTGTCCGTGTCCGTCGGTCCGTCGGTCCGTCCGTCCACAATTGGCTTGTGAACACAATATAGACTAAAAATTTTATCCGATTTGAAAGAAATTTGGTGTGAGCGGTTTTTTAGTTAATGGCATTGACTAAGTAAAAATGATTTTAATGATATTTGGTGTGAGCATTAATAATGATGAGCTCTTGGTCAATTTGACTATTTTTCGGTAAACGGCTTTTTGGTTATTGCCCTTGATTTAGTAGAAACGCGTCAACATTTCTTTGTGAACACCATAGAAACTACGGTTTTGATTTTAATGATATTATTTGTGATCATTTATATTGAGGAAATATTGGTTGAGTTTGAATTTGGTGATTTTTCGATACACGGGTTTTGAGTAATTGCCGTTGATATATGCTTCAAAATTTGTTTGTGAACACAAAGGAGACTACATTTTTTTCTGATTTTAATGATACACTTAAATTATTTAAAATTCTATTTGTGAACGCGGTAGAGGCGACAGTTTGTATCTTTAAATCAATAATATCTTGGACAAGATTTGACACAGGTTGACAACCGTCCTTGATATACTGAAAATTTATCAGGGAAGTGGGCGTATCTTGCTAGGCAACCACTTGTTGTTCGACAGGATTGGACGTTCTGAGAAGTAGTTTGGTGTAACCTAGCCTTTAGTAAGGTTTAGATGACATGGTTGAATCAGATATAGGTTTAGATGGTATTTGGCTGAATAAGATATAGGTTTATATGGTATATGGTTGAGGAAGATGTAGGTTTAGATGTATATAGTGGAATAAAATGTAGGTTAAGATGCTACATGGTTGAAGAAGATGATATAGATTTATGATGGTATATGGTCAAATAAGATATAGGTTCATGTCATATATAGTTTAGTTAAATTTAAGTTTAAATGGCAAATGGTTGAATAAAATACAGATTTAAATAATATATGGTTGAATAAGATAAAGGTTTAGATTGTACATGGTTGCTTAAGATGCAGGTTTAGATGGTATATGGTTCAGTAAGATATATTAACATGGCATATTCTTGAAGAGGATATAGGTTTCGATGATATGTGGTTCAGTAAGATACATTCATATGGTACATGGTTGAATAGGATATAGGTTCAGATGATATATGGTTCAGTAAGTTATACTACGATGATATATGGTTGACTAAGATGTAGGGTTAGATGGTATATGGTTGAATAAGATGTGGGTTTAGATGGTTATGTGGTTGAATAAAATGAAGAATTTAGATAATGTATAGTTGAATAAAATTTAGAATAAGATGTAGTTTTATATGAATAAGATGTAAGTGTACAAAATGTCATGTCAATTTTTAGCCCATAACACTCTAGAATGTACATTTCTTGTTGGATTTTGACGAAACTTGGTGGGAGTTTTTGATATCAACCAAGAATAAACCATATCGAAAGAATCGAAAAATATTTTTTTGATATCGGTGAAGGGAGGGTTTTATTGTCCTAAATGTACAGGCCTTAGGTGGAACAGATTATTTAATTAGAAATTAGGATACTGGGTTTACTTCTGTTCTGTTCTGATTCTGATTCTGATCTGAAATTAGAAAAAATAACTCGCCCAAGAAAAATAGAGAAGTATAGAATCTGTTATGTACTGATTGTTTTTAGTCTACTATGGGGGAATTTCTCTTGAAGGCTCTTGTAGTGGGCATGAACTATCTTGCTTGCTCGATTGCTGGTTGTATTGAATGGACAACAAAGGGTGCTTTTGCCTACACTATGGTGAATATTTAGTCCTATAGGTCTTGCTGTAATCAATGTCTCAATCCAGTTGGCTTCCTTAGACGGAATTTGGTAGTTTCATCTTCGGGCAAGTCAATTTCTATGCGCTCAATTGTGTTTAGGGTGAGATCGTCTATTGAATGGTTGTCGAGGTTGAATGTTCACATGTTAGATGTTCCTGGATCAGGTACCTTTTATTCGTAGAGTTACTTAAAAAATAATGTGTTTCTGATATTAAGAGATATGTTTTGCATCTACTGGACAAACATGGAGCACTTCATAAACGTGGAGGTACTTCGGCATAAAGCCTGTTTTAGCTGTTATCTGTGCTAAGGTGGAATTTTTTTATGTACCTTAAAGACAGTGATATCGAGTAAGTATATTCTTTTGCGACTCACGTTTGCCGTTAGTTTGATGGAAGGATGGTGGTTATTGAGAATTTCAAAGAATTTCCAAAACTGTTGATAGAATAAGTCCAAACCATAAAAATGTCATCCAAAAAGTGGGTCAAATGGACAGAGGGGCAATACCTCACGTTCCCACTCTGCCATGAAAAGGTTTGCGTACAAAGAGGCGAATCGTTTGCCCATAACTGTCCCTGAAGTTTGTAAATATATTAAATGTGAAATCGTTTCGATTGAGTCAAATGCATCGTCGCGTCTGTTTGGATCTGGGTTTCTATTAAAAGCTTTACGAACTGCCGTTAAACCAGCAGTGTTATCGATTATAACGTCGATAGAAATTAAAATAACTTTAGAAGATTTTTTTTATTTTATTGAAAAAATCGGTTGTGTCTTTAAGGTAGGCGCGATGTTGACATGCTAGAGGTAGTAAGAGTTAAACCACTCCTTAGTTGGATTCTTAGGCAAAGTGTACAAATGTCTCTCACGACAATCAGGTTTGGCAGACAAGATAGTCATATTGTTTCTGTTTGAGATAACTAGTTTTGACTAAATCAGCAAGAATATAGTTAATCATATTAGCAGTTTCTTTGAAAATTGGTTTCGGTAAAATGGCATAATGTTTAGGATTATTTATTTAATTCTCTGCTTCTGAAACGTAATCCTCCCTATCCAGAATGACACATGAACCTTTGTCACTCTTTTTAATAACAATGCTATCGTCTTTCTTAAGTAAGTTTAACGCTTCACGTTCCACTCGTGTGGAAAAGTTCGCTGTTTGGCTATTCATACTCGCAAATGCTTTCAATATTTCAGGATGGATGGCGGCCTGAGGGGGTGTCAACGTGGATTTAGGAATAGACATTGTTCTAGCACCACGTGGGGGTGGTTTCGAAAAAAATATGTGCAGCTAAGATTTTGTTGAAATCGTTCAATGTATGGTCGGAGATAATTTAAGTTGGCTACCTTCGGTGTCGGAATAAAGTGAAATTCACGGTCTAAGATTGATTGTTGAAGGGGTGTTAGAATTTTGCGGCTCAAGTTAACAGTTTGGCCTAGTGGTGGCCTCTCAGTATTTTTTACTGTACTGCCAAATATTTTTTATTAAAATCAAAGCTGCCAGTGTATCACCTTGCCTGGCAAGCTATCTTTTCTAATTCGTGAAATTTTGGAAACATCTTCGAGAAATAATGCGAACAACTGTCTGAATGGTTATGAGGATGGCATGTCGAGGAATTATCAAAAATTATATCAAATAATTGGAGGCGATATTACTAGTATATTTTATATATCATATAGCATTTTCATCAAATTGCGCTTAACAGAGGTTTTTTTTTAGCTTTGTGCTAATGAAAATTGAAAACGTCAAATAAAAGCCTTCGTTTAAAATTTATGTTGAAGTTTAATATGTTAGTATGACAATAACCTGTCATAATACAAATACTTTAGTCTGGATAAAATGCCATTCAACTTTTTTTTTTTTTATTTTAATTTATGAATGGCTATTATTAATTATCACTCATTCTTAGACAATTTAGCCCTAGTTTTCATATTATATCTGATTTCAACAGCTGAATTCCACATTGACGATTATATTCAAGATGACTCTGGGAATAATATGTCAAATTTGTGAAACGTAAGAAAGAGCTATAAATAGATGCATGTTTTACTCTAGGCTGTTTTTAATAAGTTATTTCAATAGTTTAATTGTTTTTACATGCCATTTAATCGTTTATAAACCGTTTGTGTTTATTTTTGTGGTCGGTCATAACTATATACCTATGACGAACGAATTGTGATATTTGATAGTAATGTTTGTTTTATTTTGGATCTTACTGATCAACTAAATCATTATTATAATTATTGTTATTGTTTTGACGTCAAAAAAATATATATAGTGTCAACGGTAAATATCTCAATCGATAGCAATCATAATGAGACAAGGATTGTCGTAATAAAATCATTGTATAAAGGGAAGTAACTAAGGTTACAATTAGACCACAATTCATTTTTGAAGTGACTATGAGCCGAATTATACAACCTTAACCTTTTCTGGGAAGTGGGAGCTGGCCTTATACATTATTGTATGTATGTATGTACTCTTAGATCTGAGTAAAAACTAAATGATAATGGTTGACACATTTTTATAATAGGATTTTTTTATGAAGTTACTATTGAAGCAAGAGATGGTTATCGAAGCCTACATTATCGGTACTGTGCGATTGCAAAACTCAGATGTACAGGCTTGTTTGTAACTCTGGTAGTTTCTACCTCGCCATATTAATACAATGATCTCCGTAATCCGTAATCCAGCACTCTCCGTTTCTGTTGCAAACCCACAATCCAGGGTTTTAATCAAGATGCTGAATAGTGGGAAGAAGTTCAAATTTATCCCTTTTATTGGCAATTACAAAAAAAACACAATGACAAAACAATAAACGAGCATCAGCGAATTTTTGATTAAGGAATATGCATACAGTTAATTTAGAATAGGTTTTCTATTAGAGCGGAACGTTGAACTTCCACCACTAAATCACCTTTTAATTAATTCATCTGGCGGGGTATAAATATCGATTGTTCGGACATGTAATTCTGCATTTTTATACATTAAAATATTCATTTTGAATAATTCTTGATCAGGCGAAAATAGGATGTGCAATTTGATTGCATGAAATAATTATATTAATATTTACATTTTCTTCCAACATGATAAATATTTTTCACAAAAAAATGTATAACATTTGGGATTTTGTGCACATCGTGATAATTTAAGTGGATGTAAAAATGTATCACTTTGTTTATAATAATCTTTGAAACGCAATCGATCGGTTTTCCACAGATAAGTACCGGAAACTTTTACTATTTCGTTTTGTGGCACAATAGCATTAAATACTGTCGGTATAAAGATTTCTAAATGCATTCTACTATCAGTCCATAAATTGGCAATGAAAGCAAATTTCTCCATATGTTTCAATGGAACATAATAAAAATCTGAACATTCATAGAAGACCTTATCCTTTCCGCCAGCATTTTTGGCTAATGTTTGTAAGAAAGCATCGATTGTCTTTTTATATTTGGTATTTTCTTTGCTATATTCTTTTAGTTTATTTATGTGTAACTCTGTTGTGCGACCTCCAACAGTGTACATCCACGGTTTCCAAAATGGACCATCAGCAATATCAGTAACATTCTGCGAACCCAATTGAGCTACTCGCATATTTTTCTGAAACCAGAAACGATTTAAAGGTAAATGTTTGAGATTCCAAATGTTAAGTACCAAGTCATCCATTATAGAGAGTACGCCTTGGAACTTATAACCCATTTTGTAAGCTCTTTCCACACACCTGTAGGCAAACATTCCATGAAAGAAATCTGTGTCCAGAAAGGTAACATCCTTGTTTTTCAGATTGGGCAGCGTTAAAACAAAATCAGTCATATTTGATCCACAGTACAATCGTTGTGGGAAGTGTGATTTGTAAATTGTCTCTGTAGTATCTATAACTTTATAAAATCCAGGCATGTTGATATTAATAATTAGAAGAATGTCATTAAACACCATTTTACCACTTGGGACAGCGTCACAACCATTCTTAAACTTAGAACATGTTCCATTAAAAACTGTTTTGATATCTTTAACTGACGCTGGACCTCTTGATGGCCAAAATCTTGCAGCATTTATAGGTATCATTCCTTGTTTATTATAATTTCTACTAGGTTCTGTGTAGCCACTAATCGCTAATTGAGCCATCCATTTATAAATAAACTCAACTTGTTTTGCACTTAAAATATCCCTTTCTTTTAAATATTCACTCCAATCAATTAAACAAGTAAAAAATGTTAATTTATCATCACATTGCCAAGATTGAAGTAAAGATAATTGTGTATAAATATCAGAATTTAAAGGATAATGTAGGTATGATAATGAAGTTGATGATAATGGTGAATAATAAGTAATATAATTATCAAGTAATTCTAATAATTTACCAGTCCATATTGACAAAATATAAGGATGAATATCAAGAGGAATCAAAGCCCAGAATGTAGAATAAGAATATAATGTATTAACTTGATTAAAATATGGTAATGTTTTAGTAGAAACTGTAATGTGAGGTGCTTTATAATCTATATTACCCTTATCAGAAGTAGCTTTAAAAATAGTTTGTATCAATGATGTAGGATATTTACTGTACATATATTGTCTTTTATAATCAGATTTAGGATTAAAATCACGGGGTATAAAATGAAAGTCGACGGTGGATTTCGACGGTCCAGTATAAATCATACCAGAAGATTCTGGTTGAAAATTGAATTTCTGTAATATAGGGTTGATATCTTCTGTAATTGATGAGTAATAAATCCAGGATGTGCCATGTTCTATTGCTGTTAAAATACTGTTAATCTTAGACTCTACAGACCTGAAATTATAGCAATAGTTCTTATAAATATTTATGATTTATTCGGGGACTCGTGGAATCACTCTATTCTGTTAATTTGCCGGAAAGTATATGAGAAAACATTCGCCCGGTGACGTCAACATCATACTGGGTGAAATCAAAGTAAACCCAGAAAGTATATCGTAATAAAAAAATAAAGACTAGTGCTTTCAATTCAATTAACGTTATCAATCTTTGAACTGGGTTATGAAAACCGGGCTGTATTGTGTCGTGATCATTCTTTTCACAGAGGTCAGCGGGCGTAAGCCGTGACCAGTGTACATAAATATAAAGGCTTTATATACTCTATCTTCACCCTAATCTTCTAAGAGAATAAAATAAAATCAAAAAAATATAATACTTCAATTTCTGACAACCGACGGATTGATATACTTTCAAATGATTGAAACGGATTTAAACCGTATAAACCTTAAATTACCGTTCGTGATAAGCTTGATAGACTTGATGAATGCCTGCAAACTTCTTTATTTCACTGAATACTTCCATTGGTTGATTAAATAGTACACATAGTTCGTCTTCCTTTCTCGTGTACCTAATGAAATGGAATAAACATTTTCATTTAAATGAAAAAAAAATGCAGTTTTTCAAGAAAAATACTCAACATTGACATATTTCCTACCTGTTCACAAATTGATGATTTTGTCGTCACGGGCTCCATCGTGGCTCTGTTCATATTTGGCTACGAAAACTGATAAAAATTCTTTCTCATCGACCACAGACAGTGAATATATATAATTTAATTTATTATATTAAAATTGTTAAACATTTTGAACAGATCTATTCTTGACGGGATTTGTCAAGAGCAAGAGTTGCAACAAGTGAAATATGTCTGGCTTACCTTATGTGGTACAATCTGTTCGATTCAAGAGGTTCTTTAGTAAATCCACGAAAATGTTGAATGCAAATGAAACTCATTAACAATCCAATGATGAATTTATATCGAACCACCTTCTTGAAAATAGCCATAGTCTGAAAATTAATGAAAAGATCGATCACTCGCTGAATTTCAATTATCCTAAATAATAAAATTAATTCACCCCGATTTGATTTATATTAATCTATTACCCATTATTATTCAAAAGGAAATTTTAGGCATGTCAGGCATCTTAAAAAAATTGTACAAAAAATGTCCGACATGACCAAGTTTACGACCTCACCATTTTATAACTTGCGCTAATTCCAGGATCACTCACAGTTTATTACTTACATCACTGATAACATTTAACTTCTATACGTCTTTATCTTGGTTTCTGGACTGTTATGAATCTCTTAATCCGAGTATGAATAATAATCGATAAACTGTTAATAATTATCCGGACAGGTTTTCTGTTTTAATTTGACGAATATGTGTGTAGTGTAGTGTAGCACAGTTATTTCTGCTCATATAGGTCCAATTCAAAACACAACGAGTGGTCCATTATATTTTAAGGTAGTTTAAGCAGTAATCAACCTAATGTAAGTTCAGTCTGCATTGTTTCTAACACTATTAATTTTATTACTTTTTAATATAATAAAGTGTAGTGTGTGTGTTTTGTTTTGAATCGGACCTGGTAATAAAAAAAAACTTTGCTTGGTTATAGTTTCATTTTGCCTTAAGTTGCAAACCTTTCAGCTAATACCTTTGAAAACCATTCACTAATCACAGCTTCTGAAAATGTACGTGGATACTTCTCTTTAGGTGGATTCGTCAGGGACGAGTGCATACTTAAAACATGTTATTGTCCCCTCTGTCTAGATTATTGATTTTCTCACTGCTGGACTTTTCAACTCAATCCTACACCAGGTAAGATGCTACCCATTTTTGAAAGATTATATAGATAGACCCTTGTTAGTGAAGCAATTCTAAGAGGCTGACGCTTGCTAGATTCTATCCCGCCGGAGATAAAAGTTTGTGTGTCAAACTGCTTCCTCCAAGCATTTATTACTTTTAAGTATATCGAAGATAAAGGAAACTCACACGTATAGTTACGAAAGTTGATATTTCAAATTTAACGAATTAACAATAAAAAAGATCACCCTTCGTGCAGTTCCATTGAATAGGCTTAAGATTTTTATTCTGACCCCTTTAGGTTACTTCGATTAAGAGTAAAGAGGTTTTCTAAATTTTCTATGTGTATCGGGCAATTACCTAGGTGATAATCATATTCACCTAGATGCAAATTAGGTGATATGTCCTGTAATTTTGAATAAAAAACTTTAATTTTCACCTAGGTGAAAATGATTATCACCTAATTCCTGTAATTTTGAATTAAAAACTTTAATTATCACCTAGGTAATGATTATTTTCACCTTGGTGAAAATGAGGTGATAATTCCTTTAA
Organism: Lottia gigantea; assembly: GCF_000327385.1. Lineage (NCBI taxonomy): Eukaryota > Metazoa > Mollusca > Gastropoda > Lottiidae > Lottia > Lottia gigantea. Next base: position 3,165,229 of record NW_008707225.1, on the reverse strand, counting down.
TTTTTAGTTAAAAACTTTATTTTCCACCTAGGTGATAATTCAACGAATATTGTAAAGAACGGCGAAAAAAGTTTTTAATTCAAAATTACAGTAATGATCACTTAATGTTCGCCTAATTTTCACCTAGGTGAAAATAATTATCACCAAGTAAAAAAAGGGTTTTGAATTCAAAATAAAAAGTGGAAAATGTCGTATGTGAGACACCGTAGTATTGTAAACAAAATAGTTCTTATTAGTTCTCAACATGTTTTGTTTACTATTTCTATAGCGCTCTAAAATTGATCTACTGAGCACTATTTTAACACTGAAAATATTTTATAATTGTAATTTACAGATTTGGATAAAATTGATCAATCTAGTTGTTTAATAAAAATTTATAGTACTTACTATTAGAAATAAAATGTGCTTGTACGTACCTTTTACGCTCTACATGTATCCGTCGTGCCTATGGAATGAAATGTAATTAGTGACTCTATTCAACTTCATAATTAATCCATTAATTAATCCAATTGTCTACATTAATACATAATTAATGACACCGTTCTACTCTAAGTTGTATCCGTAGCAACAAATGTTACACTAATTATAAATCTCTCTTTAAGGAGAGTAAATTCGATATAACCCAAACTACTTAAAAAAATATCTGACACAGACAAGACCAGAACAAGGTAAGAGATATACAATTTTTCAGACGTTAGTTTTGACCCCGAACAAATTTATATTTATGAGATAAGAAGGTTTTGTTGGGCTCAGGTCGTACCTTGGAAGAGAGAAATAACAGTCAGTTTCAATACAAGATCCTTTTTTACACAGCATAAAATACGGAATGAATCCTCAAAGGAGAATATTATCATTTCCCTTTACCAGTTACCATATGCTTCGGCAATCCGATTTCTGAAACTAGGGCGTGATTGGTCAAACGGATGCTGAACCTACCATTTGAAGGGACAGTCTGATTAATTGAAAAGGATGAGAAAGTCCGGTGCTTAAATTAACCAAAACCTAGACAAATCTGGAGAAATGTATCCGCTTTTCTTATCTGAATGTTTGAACTAAAAGTATATTGCCGTTTATTTTAACATAAACCGTTTTAATGTTTTCGTTTGTGTTGGATGTGTACCTTATCGTGTGATTAATATATCTATCTTTATTTTCAGACGATGGCGTCTTTCAAGAAACTAGTTCGATATAAGTATATTGTTGGTTTATTAATCGGTCTAATTTGTATCCAGTATTCTTTGCGATTTATACAGGTACCAGAAAGTTCCAAAACTAAAATACATCGTGGGTAAGTGAAGCGGAAACCAATCTGCATAGAAACACGTTTCTTTTTCATATCTTAATTACTCTTACGTATCCATCCAAAGAAAAAACAGTCTCCCTTCTTTTGCAAAATATCACTAATTCTAAGATAAACCAAATGTCAATGACAAAATAATACACTTATACACTAATATATTGGCATGTTAACAATCGTAGAGACAATCCTGCAAAAGATATAATTATGCGTGTCCACATCGAAACCAACTTTTTTAGCGACTTTTATAGGCTACAGTGATTCATATATTTGTCAATCCATAGAAACACCATTCTTGTTCCAAGTAAGAAGTAGTTGGCCAACATCGTCGCTGTTATGTTAAAATTTATATCAGCCTGGTCTCCTTCTTTATTTCGACACGATTCAAATTGCTGAAATGAATTCTAGGAATGTACAGGAATTTACAAGGATATGACTTTTCGAATATGGAATGCCAATAAAAATAATGATTTTGATACAGTGTAAACTTTGATAATATATTATCGGTATAGTTTGTATTTTAGACGAAGATATGTAAGGACTACAGACGAACTTTACGTTATTTATGACCAGCCTTCTAAAATAGTAAATAAAGAATTGAAAAAGGTTCAAGGAATGCACAATGCTTTCTACATACATCAGGATCGGTAAGTTGATCTATTTATATTACTATAAGTCAACATTTTGTTTCTTTTCGCTACAGGATTTCTTTCTATCATATGGTCCAGCTGAAAAATTTTAAAGCCACAATCTTTTCATCACGATAAGCAGGTTAATTGTGTATTTACTTTATACTGGAGAATAATCAAGAACCATTAAATAGGAGAGTAATAAGACGCCTTTTTTGGCCAAATAACTCTCTCACCATGCCAAGCACAGTTCTGTGAAGCTTTACGCAATTATGCTAGATAGTTGAGGACATGTTTGCAGTTTGAGCATATTTCGTTGAAAGCACAATATGAAGTTTGCAGTAGCCAGACAATTCCTCTCCTCAGTATTTTATTTAGTAGTCGTTGACTTGAGAATAAATAAAAGGAGTTCTTATCATTAATTTAGAAAGAAATGGCATGATTGTTGGGATATTATTAAGTTGTGATCATTAATAATTCAATCATAAATCGTTTCCATCTGCTATTAAAACTCTCTTGATTTCTGACCGCTCCATTGTAAAATATTCATTTTAGAAATAATGAAATTGGAAATCTTTTGATAAAATAATACGTGGGTTGGTGAAAGCTTGGTTGTCGCTCCACACCCAACAAGCACATTTTACTCCTTCACGTTTAAAGATTACAAAACAATACGACGAATTGAATTAAGTGTAATTTCTAAAGTTTTTAAATGTAACAATACATAGTCAATATTTTACACATGGAGCCATACCTACCTATTTAATAATGTTATCAGGAAGTTGGCATAGTTTTGATCTAATTTCAGGTCTGTAGAGTCTAAGATTAACAGTATTTTAACAGCAATAGAACATGGCACATCCTGGATTTATTACTCATCAATTACAGAAGATATTAACCCTATATTACAGAAATTCAATTTTCAACCAGAATCTTCTGGTATGATTTATACTGGACCCTCGAAATCCACCGTCGACTTTCATTTTATACCCCGTGATTTTAATCCTAAATCTGATTATAAAAGACAATATATGTACAGTAAATATCCTACATCATTGATACAAACTATTTTTAAAGCTACTTCTGATAAGGGTAATATAGATTATAAAGCACCTCACATTACAGTTTCTACTAAAACATTACCATATTTTAATCAAGTTAATACATTATATTCTTATTCTACATTCTGGGCTTTGATTCCTCTTGATATTCATCCTTATATTTTGTCAATATGGACTGGTAAATTATTAGAATTACTTGATAATTATATTACTTATTATTCACCATTATCATCAACTTCATTATCATACCTACATTATCCTTTAAATTCTGATATTTATACACAATTATCTTTACTTCAATCTTGGCAATGTGATGATAAATTAACATTTTTTACTTGTTTAATTGATTGGAGTGAATATTTAAAAGAAAGGGATATTTTAAGTGCAAAACAAGTTGAGTTTATTTATAAATGGATGGCTCAATTAGCGATTAGTGGCTACACAGAACCTAGTAGAAATTATAATAAACACAAAACTGAACATATGCATGAAATGGTGTTCTGGCCATCAAAAGGAAACACACAAAAACCGAAATCTGAAAAACAGATTCTGACCGGACAGTGTTCTCAAATGAAAAAGTGCAATGAGAAGATAAAGAAATCAACTAAAGATTTTGATATTTTATTAATGGTTATTTTTAATAGACATGGTTTCTTTAATCAAATTGATCATTTAGAAACTATCTATAGACCACATTTCTCACAAATACTTTACTGTTCTTCAAATATGACTGACTTTAGAGCAAGTTTTAAATCGTTACAACACAAGGAAATCTCATTTGTAGATGCCAAGATACATCTTGGTCATATTGGACAGTTTTGTATCAGGATAGCTATGGCATTGGGATACAATGTCAAAGGTTATTTACATTTAGGCGATGATGTTGTATTGAATATGTGGAATTTGGAATCCCTGCCATTAGATAAATTCTGGTATCAGGAAGACATGAAAGTGGCTAATATTAATCAGGATCAAGTTCCAAGTGTCTGGAAGGGTGATTGGATTCCTTGGAATAATTATTACAGCAGACCTTATGTTAGAAAATTGTTTCCAAGACTATATAATATGGCCAAAACTAATCAAAGAGTTAATAAATTTATGCAACAATTGATGAAAAATACTGGCGGTAAAAATCGTCTTGTGTACCAGGCGTCAGATATTGCATATATACCCGCCAAATATGTTAATAGCAATATATACTTCACAGATTTATTGGGCATGTGTTATAATGAAATTGCCACACCTACGATCATGAATGGATTAGTTGATAAAAAGGAGATCGTAAGACTACCTGGAAAATATGTCTGGCATGAAGAAAGAAAATTCAAAAATTATAACAAATTCTTTCAAAGAAATCATATCTATATTCACCCTTTGAAATATAAATCTTGTACCCCAGAAAAAGAGCCATTGTGTGTGGAATTTTATTGTAATCGTTATATTTCATGTTGGTTTAATTATTAAATGATATTTTTTAGTTTATCAATTTGTTGTACTGTTCTAAATATGGATGTATCAAAGTTATTCTTTAGTTAACAAATTGGCCGTAGTGAAAAATACTCATTGCAAACTTTGGAAAAACTCAAAACTGGCTCAAGAGATGAAATTTCGTGACTAAATTCAACTGTGGTATTTTGTGATAAGAAAAATGTCGGATTAAATCATTTTGGCCTCGTGGATTCAAACTATTTTAATTTTGTAAACTGATATTCTTAAGTATATTTTATCTGCAGTAGATAGATTTATGAAAATTTCTGTCTTAATATGACATTTCAAAAGCATGCCCACCGCAACATCCATTCTGGACAATATTCTAGTTCTTAATTCATCTCATGTTTGACCTGTCGGAAACCCAATTCCATTATGACAGCCCGAGAAATAGGACATAATCTGAAGAAATTGTCCTATTCATTGACACATTCAATCAACTTAATACTCTGTTCAATAACAGACATATCGACTGGTGTGGAGAATTCAAATTCTGAAATGTTCCACTTTTAACAGGATCTTAACAGTAAGCATCTCTTATGACAACATTTGTCACAAATAAATTCGACTCAACAAGATTTTTTCAGAGTAATTTCCTCATATCATGTCTGGGGGAGTTATCCACATTTACATTTTGTGGGTTGCCACTAAAAATCAGACACAGTTTCACAAGGGCCAGAAATCAAAATAACTGTGTAGTGTAATCAGGTGTGTTTTTACCTTGTTAACTATATCAACATTAAATAGAGCATATATTAATTTGTTTCCCTTCATGTCGGATCAGAAAACTGACAACGAATGAATTTAAAAACCCATAATCCGAGATTTGGGGATTGTTTAGAATCTTTGAATAGAATACTTCGTTGAATAAAGATATTAATTCGCCTAGGGTGTTTTTGATAGGATTTAAAAAATCATAAATACAACACTCATTCAGTCCAAAACACTCGTAAACACTATCTAGAAGACTCAATTCTTGACGGATTTTGAAGAAACTTGGTGCAAGTTGTTATCAGCAAAGGATGATCCCTTTGAAAATAAAAATATGGAAAAATATTTTACATGAGTTATCATTGCTCATAACCACTCTAGAAGACACTATTCTGGCCTTTTTGACAAAACTTTGCAATCCTGTTCATTATCACCCAAAAATGTTCGAATAAATGAAGGTTGATACTGTACTGCCAAATATCTTTATTTAAAATCAAAGCTTCCAACGGCGTATATTACTTTGCTTGGCAAGCATATCTTTGTGGTTTTAGATCTGAGTTGTCCATCGGTGTTAATAATAACCATTTCATCAAGATTCCTAAAAAAAATAAACTGTACCCAGGCCCGTAGTCAGACTGTTCGGATTGGCAAGTAAGACTTATCGGGAGGAGAAATGCTGTATGGTGTTTAGTTGCAGTACTGATCGGTTGTCAGAATTTTTTCGGTGAGGCAGTATATTTTTCCGGGGGAGAACCGACATGATCGTGCAATCTTAGATCGAGTTCTAATCTAATTGTAAGAGCAACAAGAGTCTATGTTAATGAATAATTGTATTATGTCAACTATGTTACAGCATAGAATGTAATGATAAAAATATACAAAATATCAAGTATCATCGTGCTCTGTTTCTTTTACTTCATTTTCTACATCTTCTTCTTCCTCCTTCTGTTTCTTCATTTTAGAAATCAATTCTGAAAATATATGAAAAAAAAACTTGAAAATAATCTGTTAAATTTTATAATTGTATTGATTGCTTTTACATTAGATAAGAATAGAAATATGCATTTAGAAAATTGAAATTTGACAGTTGTCACTTCTATAGCTATATAGATAACATGTTTGAGCATGGGACTGCTTATGAAGTTTCAAAACCCAAAATATCTTTTTAAACAATTTACTTGAATCTACTGTTTGTACAGTGTATAAATTCACTGGGAAATATGAACTTGTCAAGGTCAATGGTCAAGTGAAGCCAGTCAGAACTAATTTGTCATGTTGACCTTGACAGTGGTTATGGCTTATACCTCTATGTGTCCTTGTATTGTATTTAGTTATCAAAAGGATGGACTACATTCATACTTTCAGGGCAACCCTTAATTCTATTCATCAAGAATTGATAGCCATTGTAGACTTTATCTGTTTACCTACCATTAACTACAATGAACCCAATACTTTTTATTCCATTCACTGGACAGATATAAAGAAAGAATTGTGAGGCAGTTTCCTTTTGTATGATCGTCTATTTCTAATGTCAACTTCATCCCCATTGTCCAAACTCATCCTTTCAATAAAAAAAAGTACCTTTAGCTGGGTTGAATACTCCATTAGTTTGTTCATTACAAACAAAACATCGTTTACTTTTTCTATAGTGATTTAAAGCACATTTCTCACAAAAATAATGTTTACATCTGAAATTAAAGCATGTTTACATCAAAATAGCATGGCAATAAAAATAAATGATGAATCTTATTTAAATGCTCAGCAAGTTTTTTTTACTTCAAAATATTTTTGTGTATTTGATACTGTTTTATCTAGGAATTATTTTTGTATTCAACCTTATTCTGACCCATGTAAAAACCAATGGTGTATATTATTATTATACCCTTTGTCAAAATATAACAATACTCATAAGAAACAGTATGAAACAACTTGAAAATAACAAAAACTTATACAAAACTTTTTAGAATATTGGTCATGTATGAAAGATGGGTTTCCTCAATTTTTAGAGTCAAATTAAGCAAACTATTGACAAGCTAAAAATTTAACAGGTTCTCAAGAACAAAGCAATAACTCATGCTAAATATTTGTCGATGTTGCTGTCGGTTCGTCAACATTTCTTGTGAACACAATAGTTTTCAACTGATTTTAATTAAATTTTTTGTGATCATTTATATTGAGAAAATCTTGGAAAAGTTAGAACTTGATCATTTTTCGATGAACGGTTTTTGAGTTATAGCCCTTGGCATAGATAAAATGCTTTAAAATTTGTTTATGAGCACAATAGAGACTACAGATTTGGTTTTTATGAAATGTGGTGTGATGATTTGTATTAAGGAATGAAATGAAATGAATGGAGTTTTACGTCTTTTTATTTATATTGATGAGATCTGGGTCAAGTTTCAAACAATTTCTCTCTTAACAATTTTTTGCCCTTGATATTAGAGCTGTGGGATTTAATAATTTGATGTTTTTGGATTATTTATTGATTTTAAGAATATTTTGTAGAATTACTCAGCAGAAATAACTATCAGTCAATATATATATCATTGAATTCAAACTAATACAATTTCTTTAATATGAGAAAATTCTTACTATAGTCACTAAAGACTGTTTTATCATTTCTGACAGCTGCCAGTGGGCGTATGTTACCTTGCCTGGCAAGCTATCTTTCTGTCAATAGGGTTCATCCTTGGGTGATAAAAAAAACATTCATACTAAGTTAAATAGGTCATAAATTGTGCCTTCTAGACTGTTAACGAGCTTTTGTGGACTGATGAAAGGACAAACATGGGTGACGACAATATATGCCCCCCCATTTCATATGGGCGTATAAAAAGACTTTTTGACCTTTTTTGATTGGTCACTCATTAGAATTCTGCTGGTAATTCTCCTCTAATATAGCTAGTTATGAACTAATTATGGACACATGAGACAAAATCTCAAGTCATTAGAACACCTCTACTTTCTATTCATATAAGTAAACATTGTAACAATAGCAACAATACATAACAAAACATTTGTTCCAACTTTGCTGGCAGATTATACGAATTAATTAAGTCTTAATCTGCATTAGTCAGATTATGGCAGATATGAAGTCACACATTGTTAGAGACAAGAGTTTACTAATTAGCTGATATTCACATAACTTAAGATGAATGTTTGTGATACCAATTCACATGTCAAAATATAAAATATAAAGTGTGTGAACACTATTTGTGAAGCATGTATATAACAACGGATATATTATTTCATCACTACTTGCATCATAGGGAATATACAAGTGATTGTACGATTTTTTCCAAATAGACGTGGTGGTCAGAACCTCTACTACCAGGGTCATGAATTCAATGTGCACTGAAGATGTTTGTTGCAAGTCCACCTGCCCTGCAACTACAAACACTTTCACTGGAATGATAACAACTTCCTGAGATACCAACAACCTCATGATGGTCGATATAGTTATCATTTGAAATAAGACCTACCAACTTCGACCGCAGTCAGTCAATTCATCTGCATTTAATCCTTTGTTTGTGGATTATCTTGGAAGATTACCTTAATTACCATAGAAATTCTATAAGACTTAATTAAACTGTATAATCTGTCAGAAAAGTGGGAACACTCCAACAAAACTACTTAGGCCAAACTAAAGAATTAGAAAATGGTAGATTAGCTAGAAATGTATATATTATGTTATATAATCATGATCATTAAGGTAGAATTGGGTTACTATTTTTAAATATTTAGACAATGGTTTATTATATGTGTGGGAAAAATAAAGTGTTGATAACATTGAAATTTTTATATAAAACAAACAGATTTTCATTTCCTGTTATTTATGTCCTTTCTTTGAGGTTTTACTGTAAAAAATTCCTCATCTCTTCAGGATTTCAACAATATTTCAGAAAATTTATTGATTATAGATGAACTATTAAAGTAATATTTTTCTCATTCAAACTAGGTAAAAAATAATCTTTATAATGTATTGTTATAATATAAATTTTTCAACAGTATATATTGTATGAATTGATTATTCACTATGTTTGTATCGTATATTCTATTGTAATATGGATTTTGACCAAAAACGAAATAAACTGTTATATTATGTTGTTAATGATCTGGAATCATTTATCAACATCTTCAATATTGGATTATTTTGCAAGACATAACATATACTATTTAGAGCATAAATAAAATAATGATCAATATTGGATAATATGAAAGATTGATTAACATAATATCAATAAATAATAAAGTCATACTTACTTTGTAATAATAGGATCAGTGAAGTATTTACGACAAATAAAACATTTAAATGGTAACTCGTCTTCATCACTGCTTATTTCATAATTCTCATTTTCTATTAAAAAAATATTCAATATAATATTTTCCATTAAAAAAAATACATGGTTTTTGTACAATTTAATTGACATTTCTGTAAAAAAAAATACATTGCATTTATACAATATAAGTTTCTGTTAATAGTCCAATAAAAGATATTGTTAATATAATTCTATTTTCTGTGTATAGTAAAAGATTTTGTTAAAATAATATAGTTCTATTTTCTGTATATAGTAATAGATATTGTTAATATAATATAATTCTATTTTCAATAAATAGTAATAGATATTGTTAATATAATATAATTTTGTTTTCTGTATATAGTAATAGATATTGTTAATATAATATAATTTTGTTTTCTGTATATAGTAATAGATATTGTTAATATAATATAATTCTATTTTCTGTATATAGTAATAGATATTGTTAATATAATATAATTCTATTTTCTGTATATAGTAATAGATATTGTTAATATAATATAGATCTATTTTCAATAAATAGTAATAGATATTGTTAATATAATATAATTCTATTTTCTGTATATAGTAATAGATATTGTTAATATAATATAGATCTATTTTCAATAAATAGTAATAGATATTGTTAATATAATATAATTTTGTTTTCTGTATATAGTAATAGATATTGTTAATATAACATAATTCTATTTTCTGTATATAGTAATAGATATTGTTAATATAATATAGTTCTATTTTCTGTATATAGTAATAGATATTGTTAATATAATATAATTCTATTTTCAATAAATAGTAATAGATATTGTTAATATAATATAATTCTATATTCTGTAAACAGTAATAGATATTGTTAATATAATATAATTTTGTTTTCTGTATATAGTAATAGATATTGTTAATATAATATAATTCTATTTTCAATAAATAGTAATAGATATTGTTAATATAATATAATTTTGTTTTCTGTATATAGTAATAGATATTGTTAATATAATATAATTCTATTTTCAATAAATAGTAATAGATATTAATATAATATAATTTTGTTTTCTGTATATAGTAATAGATATTGTTAATATAATATAATTCTATATTCTGTAAACAGTAATAGATATTGTTAATATAATATAATTCTATTTTCAATAAATAGTAATAGATATTGTTAATATAATATAATTTTGTTTTCTGTATATAGTAATAGATATTGTTAATATAATATAATTCTATATTCTGTAAACAGTAATAGATATTGTTAATATAATATAATTCTATTTTCAATAAATAGTAATAGATATTGTTAATATAATATAATTTTGTTTTCTGTATATAGTAATAGATATTGTTAATATAATATTATTCTATATTCTGTAAACAGTAATAGATATTGTTAATATAATATAATTTTGTTTTCTGTATATAGTAATAGATATTGTTAATATAATATAATTCTATTTTCTGTAAACAGTAATAGATATTGTTAATATAATATAATTCTGTTTTCTGTATATAGTAATAGATATTGTTGATATAATATAATTCTGTTTTCTGTATATAGTAATAGATATTGTTAATATAATATAGTTCTATTTTCTGTATATAGTAATAGATATTGTTAATACAATATAATTCTATTTTCTGTATATAGTAAAAGATTTTGTTAATATAATATAATTCTATATTCTGTAAACAGTAATAGATATTGTTAATATAATATAATTCTATTTTCAATAAATAGTAATAGATATTGTTAATATAATATAATTTTGTTTTCTGTATATAGTAATAGATATTGTTAATATAATATTATTCTATATTCTGTAAACAGTAATAGATGTTGTTAATATAATTCTGTTTTCTGTATATAGTAATAGATATTGTTAATATAATATAATTCTGTTTTGTTTTCTGTATATAGTAATAGATATTGTTAATATAATATAATTCTGTTTTCTGTATATAGTAATAGATATTGTTAATATAATATAATTCTATTTTCTGATAGATATTGTTCAGCCAGGAAGAATGACATTAGATTGATGGTTAATCATTTCCTTTTCTAATAAATGACTATGATTTTCTCATTTATTCAATAGCATTTTATGAAAATATTACATTGGAGAGATCATATTCATATTCATTTTGTTGGAAAAAATTAAGCATTAGTCATGAAACATCAAATAACGTAAAGAAGAAAGAGCACAGAATGTCAAGTTTGGTATTTAATGTTTGGTGGGATAAAATTTGTGCTCTGGTTAAATTGATCCTTTTGTAGCTTTCATACCAAATAAACTTTTATTTTCAGTTGATACAGTGCATTAATCAAGATCAATGAGACAGACACAAAATAAGTACAATAGATCACTTTAAATAGAATGGGTCCTAAGGCCACAAAACTTCTACATATTAAATTACCACCACGCCTCTGACCTCAGAGAGGCAATGATATGCAAACCCAGATCAAATAGTGCAAATTGCAATCATATAAGACCTTGCAATATACATAAGCACAAAGATTTTGACTATAGACTATCTCAAATGTAGTCATTAGAGAATCAAGAGCAATGATAAGAATCTGGGAATAAAAACTGATCATTCAAAAACCAAAAAATTGTGCAATTGCTAATCCATCTAACTTGAACCCTACATGATAGCTGTGAATTTTGAGCTGATTGTGAACTATCAGCTTGATATGAGTTAAAAAATCAAAATTATGATGTATATATTTACAGAACAATGATTGTTATTCCATACATCCAACCATACATGATATAATTATGAACCCATACAATAAACACTGAAAAATGCATCTGGATATCATTATGACCCAATACAATAAACACTGAAAACTGCATCTTGATATCATTATGAACCCATACAATAAACAATGAAAATTGTATCTTGATATCATTTTGACCCAATACAATAAACACTGAAAACTGTATCTTGATATCATTATGACTATGGCTGTAACGGTTTGCCGATGAATCGATTCTTTCCTTCTTAGCGATGCATTGCGTTGGATAATAATAAATCGTATCGTTGGATGAGTATCGTATAGTGTAAAAAATCGCATCTTCGAGAATCGTTGCAGCCCTAATGCTGACAAATTGATGACACCTGTCAAGTCAATAGTCTTATCACATGATAAAGCAGAGTTTACTTTCCCAAAAAGATTTCAAGATCCACATTCTATAAATAGATATAATAAAATCTTACCATGCTGTCCATATCTACCTTCATCCATTTCTCTTTCTAGTTGCCAGCCATGTTTGTAGTCACTTCTATCATGTAAAAATTTACAACTGTCTGAAAGCAAATACAGGTCAATCTTTGAATTAAATATAGTCGAAATTTAACCAGATGTGATGTTGATCAAATTCATCAGTCAAAAAATTTCAGTTCCAAAATTCTTAATGTTAAAGGACTAATACCTCTTAAAATAAACATAAATTTTAATTGTATAATCCGAGTAAGACCATAAAGCTTTTTTAAAATTTATGAGGGTTTATCAATAATTACTAAGTTTAATGGGTTTTTACCCTAAGTACTTAGGATTATTCTGTATAAGTTTATAACAGGTAAGTCTAGTGATGAATATACACTTTTAAGTTAATTATAAGAGGTAATATTCATCAAAACTGATTCAGAATGGTTTTTTTCTCATATACTTATTGAAATAAAATTTATTGAAGTTTAGCAGCAGTGATTTAATATCCCTATATAACACACAGCTTGATTTCACTTTAATTGATGCAAATTTGCATAAATTTAAAGCAAAAATGTTTTCTTGGAAAAGTGATATTCAAATCCTGCACATTAGGAAAAAAAATGAAATACCATACCTCCAAAACCACAGAAACCAGTTTCTTTGTAATCTTTACATATATCAGGTTGATAATCCCATCTAACAGTGGCTCTTAAATTAGCTGGTGCACGTATTGGACCTTTTCTGTTATAAATAAAGATAAACAAAGTTTAATGAAATGATTAAAACAAAAAGATTGTCAATTAGATTTTGAAGAAAGATGATAACTCTTTACTTGGTTGTTACAAAGTTACAGGACTCTGAAATGATCTTCATTTTATATCATTGTGAACAAAGCTCACTGAAAATTAAATTTTACCTTGTTCTAAAAGACAATTGATAGAGGACCAGGGGGCCACACATACAACAAATATAGTAAACTTTAATAGAGGATAGATAGAATTAAATATGGCGAGAAAGACACGAAAAATATTTCATTCATTCACATCAAATAAAGCCTGATACTTCATCGAACACCATATACATGCAAAAAACTATTTCATTTTGTTTTTCAGCTTGAAATGATGTACACTTAATATTCATATAACAATATAGAAACATTTTAAAATATGTAATAAACTTCATTCAAATTCGACCATGGTATAAAACTGTAATAGTCAATGAACTAAAGAACATACCTGACCATACCACTAGCAGCATTACCTTGTGCTGTATCTTTCTTCTCATAATACTGAGCATAATTATTCATACCTCTATAGATCTTATCATCTTCTTTACCTTTTAGTTCCTAAAACGAAGTATTATAATAATTACTTAAAATGTCTGAAAGCAATGTAAGAGACAAAACTTTACAACTTATTGCAGGGTGTTCTTCGAACAAAATCGTTGACATTTAATCGATAATGTATTTTGATGATTGATAATCGAAATCAAAATTTCAACATTTCGAAAAATTTGATTATTTTACCCAGCCCTAACTATCCTACATAATTCTTAAGAATTTGACTGTATACGAAGAAAATAAATGAATGCTTTTTACAAGAATGAAAATAATTTACCTTATTAACATCTAATGAGCGTTGAAATATTGCTTGTGGATCCATGTTTAATTCTGTATCAATCTCTACTATAGCTGTGGCACCAGAATCTTCAGGACCTTCTCTTTTCTGAACATAAATAAAACAATGTCAAGTTAGGAACTCCATGTTAAGACATAGACACGAAAAAGAACAGTCCTAGTCAAGATGATATAAGCTTATTACTGATGTGATCATCGGTAGTTTTCTTTTTCAATTAAAATTTCAAATAACAATCAAAATAATAATGTGTTTACTGACCCCAGTCCTACTGGATTTATAGGATAGAGATATCTTAGATTGTTCTTCTTCACTGGAACTGCTGTATTCTTCCTTATCAAATAATTTACTTCTTTTTGTCTACAAATACAAATAACAATAGATTATCATGTTTAAAATCCTGCAACAAAAACATACTGTGCTAATTTATACTTGCTTCACTGGCAGTCATGCCCAATGATGACATTATGATAAAGCATGCAGGAACCTGAAGCACTAGTATATAGGATTAATTTTAAATTTTAAATTTAAGGAAAATTGATAAATATCTCTTATAACACCCCAAAAAAACATCTGTGTCAACTATTAAGTTACTTGTAAGAAATGTGTAGATGATCTTATCTGGTAAAAATTTGATGATATTCATGATAACTACTGACCTTATATATCACGATATGGCAATATTTCAGTATTTTTTGATCAGGCAATATTACTTGAGATATAAATTCCTATACGGGTATGTATCGTGATACCAGTTTATCTCCCTGTCCTAATTATATAACAATCTAGACTTGCTAAAAACAAAAATACCCATAATGAATTTTTTCTTCAATTAACACAAACCCATGAGCATGCTACTTACAGATTGAACCATATGATTCTTTTTTCTTTTGCTATTATTGATGACAACAGCAACATTTCCTTCATCACTGTTATCATTGTCTGAAAAAGGTATCAAACAAACTCAAAGAGGTCTCGTAATCAACGAATCTTGATAAGGATGTCATATACATGTGTGTAGCAAAATCACCATTTTTCTAAATCTTTTCTGACCATTAGAGACATAACTTTGTAATGATGGTAAAGATAAGGTAAATAGGTTGTCTAAAATTTGTATGTACATAGGGAACAGTTAGCATCGATTTGCACCATTCCCATTTTCAATCAGATGTCTGGGGTTCCACTAGAACTAAGGTAAGATGTCACTAATCACACAGGACCTTATGTGATAAAGCAATTTTCGCAATTAGTGCCATCATCAAACACTTATTATTGTGGAATTGCAAGAATCACAGAAGTCTGACTTATTCTATATATACCAAAAAAAAAAACCTCATCTACTGAACTATTTGTACTTTTATCTGTATAAACGTTCAAATTGAATTCTTGTCTGGTTACATGGTTAGTTCTCAAGTAATGCTGTAACCTTCAGTTATGTTTTTCTATGTTGAAGAATACTGTCTAACTACATTGAACTTTGAATTCAAATTTTTCTCTCATTTCATAAATATTCAAACTAAAATTTTCAACTGTATGTCATTTGTCTTAGAATGTGTTTGGATCCATAGAAATATTAGGTTCATTGATATAACATTTAATAAATTAATTCCCTCCCAGATAATTCACCTGAAAAATACCTACTTTTCGGCCTGAAAATTCCCCTCTATAAAATCATGTTTACAAAATATATTTTTTCCCATGGTTTACATTTGCATCAACACAAAGACAATCTAAGTCTCTCTGTAGTATTTTGTAATTGATATTTCAATTCCTACGGAAATATTTGCCAAAATTCAATTCAGAAAACAGTGTTGTCAGAGAGTAGTATAAGGTTTTATAAGAGAAACTCTCTTATAGAAGCACTGGCCTAAGTCACAAGTAGGAACTGTGGATTTCAGCATTGGAATACATCAATTTGATAGAAAATTACCTACTTTTGGAGAGATTACCCAGATAAACAAATAATTCAGAAATGCAAAGCGATTGTTTCTGGGAGTTAATGAAAGGGGATCTAATCTACCATGGACAGAACATTACATTTTTATCAGATTTTTATTCCT